>NC_067288.1:16002500-16112500 GCF_020740795.1 Apus apus
TACACCTATGAAACACGCTTAGGATCTATTTTGGAGACACAGAAATATGGTGTCATTTTCAGCAGCCCTTCCCCATGTGTATACATTACTCCTTCTCCTTCATCCCTTCCAGCCCCACAGACTCCAAATGCTAGGTTTTGTTGCACAGGTGAAGGGCACTTCAGTCGTCCCTTCTGTGTGTTGCCTCAGAGAGACTGAGGGATATTATTGTAGATGAAATTCACAGTGCTCCTTTGTTAGCTGGATGCTAAAATCCTGGACATGCAGCTGTTCCTGGCAGACCAATGACTCACAGCCCTGCTACAGTTGAGAGAATGAAACAAGTTTTTCATTTGATGAAAAATTCTTTCCTCGCTGCTAAGACATGTATCCTCTCCCTGTGCTTAGGACCTGTGTTGTAAATTAGTGGTTCTTTATGTAGTTCTGTATGTATTATACATTAACGGGTCATTAATGGGTTATTTGAGGTGAAGAGAGGTCAGTTTCTTAATGCCTCTGAGGTCCAAACTGTGACAGGTGCCAGTGAAGACAGTGGAAGTCAGTGATTTCACTGAGAGCAAAACCAAATGTTTTTTTGATGTCTCATGCCATATTGTGTATTCTCTGGTTTTTATTGTGGATTTTGCAGACCACAGTAAAAACTGAACAAAGGTGTGCAGTTGCAACTTACTATGCGTAAGAGAATGAAAGAAGTGATTGCCACTAATAAAAAAACTGAGCATAAATACACAACGACACCTTTTTAAAGGGTTTTCACAGACCATGTTGAAAGTCTTATGCTTGCTAGCAGCGTAATGGAGGTACACTCTACAGATGGAGCTTCTAATCAGATTAGCAATAGAGCAGTTTGAAAAGTGCTTTGGAATAAAAAGCGTTATATAAATGCAAGCCATTATCACTATGGGGTATATTTTTCTCCTGATGTGTGTGCCTAATTCCCTCTAGAGTTAATGAGAGATGCATGCATGCATTGAAGGGAGACTATACCTGGCAGTGTGCTTCTTTTCTGATAAAATAACTAGGAAGATAAAATTTGTTAGAGGGCAGAAAATTGTAGATCAGCTGAATAAGGTATTAATTGAATACCAGTCAAACTGGTCTACGGAAAACTTTGCCACTGCATTTCAGAAGCTGTGCATTGTATCACAAAGAGATAATGGGATGATGGTAGTTAAACAGATGCAACTGGTAGAAGAAATGATGTAAACTTGGCATATTCAGCGCCCACTAGTAATTCAGGGCCCTATTAGATATTGATTGATTAGCTGAATTTTTAAAATGCCCCCAGCTAAATGTGTCGTGATTGCTCATGTTGTAGTAAACTTTCTTTCTATGGAAAAAGTAAACTTATACAAATTAGAAGTGTTGTATCCTACCCAATTCCTGAACCTTCTAATATTTACACAAAATCCTCTCGTCTTTAATCTTTTCAAATTTATGCCTTCTTGCATTAGTTAAATGATCTCAAGTTCCTTAGCTATTCAGTAAATGGGATGATCTGAGCCATCCTGCAAAGCTAAGAAACCCCACAACCCAGCCCCTAGCAGAAAACACTTTAAGGGAAACTTACTAAATCATCTTCAACGTAAAATATTCACTTAATTTAGAATTGTTTTTATATAACTGGAAGCAACTACATGCTAAGTTCCATTGTCATTCCTGTAGTGCAAATCTGTCCTCATGCATTGGATTTTGAGTTGGGCTCTAGCTCAGGCAGTGAAGTTACCAGTTTTGTCTATACCTTCTCATCCCAGCAGCCATCTCCTTGTCATGAGACTCATCAGAATTACAGTCTAGAGCAGGATTCTGTGACACAAAATCCTTCTCTGAGTCAGCACCTATGGCCATTACAAGGCCTACAACAGCTGCAATAATACCTCAGTGAGCCATTTTAACCTTTCAGAATAGCTACACAACTGCCATTTGCTTATACGCCACACTAACTCTAAACAGAACATATTATTTCTGTAAGCCCTATTAGGAAAATGACCAAATTATATGGAAACCAAAAGGCATGTTGTCAGGAATGCTGGGCAGATCTAATGTGAGAGTGTGAGAGAGCTGAGAAAACTGAACAGATATAAGGTAAAAATACAGAGTACAATGGCATCTGAAGTAAAACAAATTTTTATTCATTAACTGTTCTTCTGTCTAAATCATTAGAGACTCCACTTCATCTAACATCCAGTTTTGTAAATGTAGAACTTAAAAAAAATTAATATCGGTACGGATTCCTCAACATGTGTTTACCATATACCATGCATGATTGCAACCACTCACAACAAGGTAAATGGGGGAAACTATTCCACTGGAGTAAGTGAAGTCACGCTAGGCTAAATATGGTAGTTTAGAAAAATCTGAATCAGATACATTGTTTACAGAGTAACTTATTAGTGTCTGTATGTTAAGGTTTTGTCAGGTGTTTCATTATAAATCCTCATTTTGGAAAGTTTAAAACTCCAGGGTCGCCGTGTTTTATATTACAGAAGCATAGACTTTACGTAACTATAATGCTTTTTTTAAAAAAAATGCTATATCTAAAAAATATCTTTATTCATTCAAATTAAGTTTGGCATGCAAGCAAGCCATAATGAAAACAATTCCTTTTTTTTTTTCCCCCTGAAATATATATTTGAATACAGAACAGTTATTTCATTTTTAAAACTGTTTACATATGCTTGGCAAATTGAACAGCCAGCATACTTACAAAAGCTGCCTTAGTAGGGAGCATGCTCAGCCTTGAATACAGTCTAAAACCTAAACAATAGTATGAATAATCATAAGGCAAGCTGGTTCCCTCGTCTTTGAATTTCAACCCATGAAAAACCAATCTGCTCCTCTCAGAAGCCATGGAGAAGCATTTCTAGTTGAGACTGACCTTATGGAAGTTGTCTTGGTTCAGCCATGTGGAGGCTCCATTTTGAGTCACCCACCAGAGCTGCCACCTGCAGAGCACTGGTGCCCCTTCACATCTTGGCTGCAAAAACGGGCAAGATACATGTTCAGCTCAGGCAAGTCTAAGCACTACATGGTAGGCTGCTCTCTCAGGGAAGATAATGTGCAGCTACCAGCTGTCAAACCCCAAATGGTTCCCAGGCAAATTTGGTATGGAGATTAGTATTTAGGGGCCAGATAATTATGTTTAAACTTTAAGGACTCCCTTTGCATGGTCCTTGGGCTTTAGAGGTATACCTGTAGCTTTGTCATTATTTTATCTGATTTTGCTATTCTTGACAATTTAACATTTGTTTAACATTCACTTGGTGGGTCCTCCAATACCTGTGATAGCAAGGTATGCATCATTAATTTTTTTCTGATTTCCTGAAATTCAAATTCTGGTTTCAAAATATCATGAACAGGCATGAATAGCTGCAATACTTTTTGCTGTTTTTTTTAGGTAGAAGCGTAGGATTGTACAAAGGTAGTATCCTTTCAAGCCTCAAGATTCTAGACATGTACTCTTCATCCATGCATTGCATGCATTTCAGCATGCCAAAACCATCAAGAGAAAAGCTGGCATATAAACTTTCAAGAGGAACCTTGCCTGTTGTGCAGCTTGCCCTGTTTCATTAATTCCAACCAAATTGTTCCCTCACCACTGACAGTTCTTGCTTTGTGTTGATAAAGAAACTGTTTTCCTAGAAAGTTGTATGTGAAGGCCTAAGCAGTGCACTGTAGTAACTACTGGCTCAGTTTGCTTTGTAATGTTATTGAATTATTAAGTCAGTTTAAATACAAAAAGTTCAAATCAGTTGTTCAGTTCAAGGAACTGACAGATTTAAGTATATTTTCTGAATAACTACTTGTTACACTGTAATGGTTTAACTTCAGAAATAAAACTTTCAGACCCAAACTGAGCCCTGTTAGCAATACAGATTTTGTCTAACATACATAATGAAACCAGCAAATTAGGTCCCCTGGCCATAAACCTCACAGAGAGAAAGCAAACAGAGCATGAATCAAAAAGGTTTAGAAGGCAGTAAACTATTGTTAACTTATAAATTAAGACCAAAATATCAAAGTATCAAACAAGTTTGGCTGTTGAAGTCTGTGTGTATTTAGAACAAAAAACTGAATTCAAAACAAAATATGGATGTGTAAGACTCCTAATTTAAAATAAAATATCCAGGTCAATACAAGCTGTGACAGAAACAGTCACCAAATGTTAAATCAGATCTTGTTTTAACTCTCCCACTTCATCCTTCACTTGTACAATTCACCAGGGTAGTATAGCACGTACAACACTGACACTTCCCGTGCCACGTTTGGCCCTTGCAATTTTGAAGCATAAAGCCAACCTTCACTTTTAATTTCTTGACCTTGTCTGGTCTATGTGTTATTCTTTACGCAACTGCTGGGTTTGGTTTTTTTATAAATATATTTTGCCTTTTGTTTAAAAAATATATATCTATCTTGAAAAATCTAAGTTTTAAAGTCCCCCAAATACCAGTCATTGACCTGATCATACAAGTATAAGCTTTAAACACACATATTGACCTAATTAAGTTAAAACCTATTTAGGGAGTTTTAAAATATATTTTATTGCATTACGGTCTGTAAGAGCCTCATCATATCCATTCGCATTGAGTTTGTTAAATGCATGTTTATGCATTTTTAAGCAGCTGTTGTTTGACTCCTTTGCAATAAACGTGGCTATACTATTGACAGATTTAACTTGCAGAGCTTCTGATCTAGCAGATCACTATAGTTGAATATTCTGAATTTGGAATAACTTTTATTCCATAGATTTAAATTACCATGAAACTCAAAGCAGTAAAGAATAACAGGACAGAAAATAAAATAATTTAAAATGTACGTCATTAAGCTTGTATTTCAGCCTTGAGTTATTGAGTGCTTTCAAAAAGCAACTACTAGAAATATCCAAGTTCACTTAATAGACTGGGGTCCTGCAAATGCTTTGTATTTCTAGGTATACAAAACAACATGCACAGGTAGTTCATTATAGTTTGGGTGGGGGAGAGAGAGGGAACACTGCCTTTTCTAGTTGAAAACAACCAAAAGGTTTTTGGTTTTGACAATTTGTAAAAAATATTTGCTCTTAGGCTGAAAGCTTACATGCCAAGTTTCAGCTTGGAACTCATTTTTACGACTGAATTATAAAGTCCCTGAAAACTGGCTTTTCAGGAGGGAATGCTGACACAGCCTTAGATTAGGGTGGCAAGAAAGGAGAGAAAGGAACACTTTAATGCAGGTAACTTGTTTTTTTCTCATTATTGCTTTAAAAGAAGCAGCTTGTTGCCTACCCTTAGGCATCAGACAATGTTTAAAGCATTTCTCATCATCTAGTCTTACTACCAGGTGTGTGGAAAAGACCTCATACAGACCCTTTTCTGAAGTGAAACTGGTAACTCAGATGGAGGATGCCGAATTATTTCCTGATTTCTAATAGGATTTTTTTAATCTGAGACGTACAGGCTCACGTGATTTGGAGGAAATAGAAAGGCACATAGCTTGTTTCTTAGCCGTTATTTAAATCTTATTTTAGGCTGTGGTCTGCCAGTAAAACTGAAAAAGAATTAATGATTAACTGCTTGTGCAGATTTAGAGTACAA
The DNA here is from genome assembly GCF_020740795.1 of Apus apus. NCBI lineage: Eukaryota > Metazoa > Chordata > Aves > Apodiformes > Apodidae > Apus > Apus apus. The sequence continues at coordinate 16,008,074 of NC_067288.1, forward strand.
TGCAAATTGCTAGAAGATGATCTTTAAGAATCTGTATTGGTCTGGCTATATTTATGTCCTGATTTTTAAGGTGGCTTATTATAGTGGTTGCAGTGAAAACAGCTTGCAATGTGTGTTGCTGTAGGTGCAAGACCTTCCGACATTCTTTAGAAAGATACCTGATAAAGAATAGGTTTTCAGAGATCTGAAATGAATATCGAACAAGCAGTTCAAGCATGAAAATGCTCAAGAACTTTTCCAAAACTTTGCTAAAAGTTAACCAGTGAGGCAAACCAAATTCAATGAATAGAGAGACCATAGGATGGCTACCTTCTTGTTGAACAAATTAATTACATGCACACAATACAGAGTCTTTACAATGTATAATGTTGGTTTTGTGTTGAAGCAATGTTACATAACTGGAGAAATTCCTGGGAGGGTGCAGTGGCCAATTTAAGTTAAGAGTTTTTTTTATAGCATCAGCAGCTACACGAAACAGCAATTCAGGAAATGTGAGATGTTAAAGAGAAGAAGGGCTGGACAGGGCTCCACCGGTTTCAGTGGTGCTCGGGCTTTATTTCCACCTTAAAATTTTTACCTGGCCATGATCTGTTGTTCCATTACTGGAGGGCAAAAATGGGAGGAATTGTCTGGGCTAAATTGCAATTAGCCAGCCCTGAGAGAGGCTGGCACCAGTTAACTTGGGATATTGGAGTGAAAAGGCCCGTAATCAGCCTTCGGTCATGTAGAACAATGCATAAAATTAAATTGACATTAATGAATAATTGTGTAATGAAAATGGAAGAGGAGAGTTAATTGCATGTTACAGTGAGTGTAATGCCTAGATAACCTTGCATTTAATGCTATTCTTAGCCCTGCTGCCAAGACTTCTACAGAGCCTCTCTCTGCAGGAAGTCATTAAAGCTGTGAGTAGATAATGCAGGCTCAGTGAAACCTAAGTGGCAACAATATAACAAGAGTTTCTTTCAGACCTTGGTGTTTTCTGAAAAAAAGGGCATGTTGAGGTAATTTGTACACATCGGAATGAAAACAGGAAACTGAGCAATCTATTTGTAGTTCGTCCAGTTTCACAGAATTTTCAGCTGTTGTTGAAGCCAAAGTTAATTCATATAATCAAAGACAAGACTAACCATCAGTGCTTGCAACACAGTAAGCACCCAGCTGTCTACAGCTAAAACTTTGTTTTGTTAATCACCTAGTACAGCAAAGGATACAAAACACTTGACCTTAGACATAAGATGACAGTGGGAGACATCTTCAGCACTATCCTGTTGACACAGCTGTTTTGTGCTGATAAATAAAGCTTCAGAAAAGTAGGATTTAAAAACTTGGTCAGTTTTCCATTTCTTTGAAGATCACAAATAATGACTGTTTATGTATGCATGGATATTTCTCAAAACATTTAAATCAGTATTCACCACAAAACAAACTTCCTTTCCAATATTTCTCTTTGTAGGATTTTTAAAATCAGATTTCAGAATAAGGTGCTTGTTTGTTTGCTTGTTTTTAACCTTTTGAATGTCCTGGGAGAGTTTACTCCAACAGAGAGACTTGTTTTTGCCTTAGGGACATTGTTTGCCATCATGATGCTGTATTGATTTCAGTGGGATTGTCCTTCAACAATATGACTCTGCTTATAATGTAGACTTGGCAATCAGGAAGATAAGAGGACTAGAAGAAAGCTTGTGTCATGAAAGCCAGCCAACCTCAGAACAAACAATCAAAAACCCGGAAAAGTAAACATTTTCAATGTATATAATTCTGTAGTTGCTTAAACAATATATTTACATTTTCATTATTAAAAACTAAATTGCTTTTATAAAGTCAGTGGTTTATCATTGCTGACATTACCTCTGCATTATGGTTCTTTTTGTAAAGACAAGTGTGAGTACTTAGTTCGGCAAAAGAGGGCTTTTTGTTTGGAAAAATGATTCTATTCAGAAGGCTATTATCTGCTTGTGAACACAGCACAGACTAATCTACTTTGGCAGTGTGTATTCTGTAGATTGTTTATGTGTTACAAAGCAATATAAAGAGAAGCATCCTGTTAGATTTTGGGTCTTGATTGAAACTTGACTAACTTATCATTTAGATGAAATATATAAACATATTGATTCAATCTCTGTAGACAGGCTGTTGACCTAGTCTTATATGCTAAAACTGCCACCAAGGAAATCAAGGAGCAGAATGCTACTTGCTTGGATGATCTTGTCTCTTGGGAAAGCTAAAAACTTGCCATCTTAATTTCTCCAGTTCCTTGGAAATCGTATGGGGAGTTCATGTTACTACTGAGGACAGTACTAACCTGTCATTGGCCTGGGATTCTGACTTCATAGACTTGAACATGAAACTTGACAGAAACTAGTGAGGAATTTCATGGGCTGTGGCTACATGTGAACCATGGCTGTAGACAGCCTCTTAAAATAAAAAAGACTGAACTCACCAGTGGTGCCACAGTCTTTACCTCTTCCACTCAATTAGTTAACAATGTTTCTCAGAGTCCTGTGGCTAAGAGGCAGGATGAACCACAAAGGATTTTACAAACTGCTAACTGTTAATAAATATTAGGTGGTGATGAGAGTTGTCTGTGAAAATGAAAGCCAACAATGCATTTGCAAGTGAAATATTTTTTCCAGTGTATAAATTATCTGTGGACCTCACTGGAAAAAGATAACATAGGTGAAGACTGCAACAGGATTCCAAAAAGGATTTGGGTATGAGTACAGGAAATTGAGAATATGCACAGTTGAAACAAATAACATTACTAGAAGTTAAAAGAAACTTTCTGTTTCAGAAGGCCATTCTACAGATGCCTGCTTTGGGGCTTTTTGCAGGTCCCTCTGGGCTGGCTGGTGCCAACCAGTACCATTGAGGACTCCTTGGCTAACTAGAGGAGTACTTTTTCTCAGGTTACCATCCCTTTGTTCCTGTTTCACGAGTTGTCTCCTTCCTATAACACACCTCAGACATAATGAATCTGTTACCGTGTAGTGGGGCCATTATTACATGAAAATGTCCATCACTGAGGCAGACCAGACAATTTAAACTGTGACATACTTTTTCAGATATTTTTATTGCAGCGGTTAAATTTACACCTTACTTGAAAGGCTGAGGAGCCCTTCAGCAGCTTCTTCATGTCCCACCCTTCCTCTCTGTCTCTGGGTAGAAGCCCCTCTTGTTTGCATCTTGGTGGAACCTCTCCTATTTTTGTGCAGCTACAATTAATATTTCCAGTAGATCGAGGCAGGGTGATAGTAACTCAGCTTAGAACAAACCTTTTGATTATTTTCTACTAAGCTGTTGTGCATGACAGCAAAAATATTTGGTCCAGTGTGCTTACCAGCTTGTACATTTGTGCTCCGTACATTTCTTTCTAGTTACTATGCTGTGTTCTGAATGTTATGGAAGTTGGCTTCACATAAAATGTAGCCAGGGTTTTTGAACTGAAGTGTCTAAGTGTGGTCATAGATATAAGTAATCTGTTTATAATGAGAACAACTTTGAAAGTAGTCCACTTACTGTCTCATCATTTCTGTGGACTATTCAGATTTTCTGGATGTGCTCTGAGTCATGCAGTGCCCTGTTGAGTGTACTTGCTGTACTGGAATACAGGGATGCTTGCTATTAAGAATATCCATGTAGCATGGATGAGATTGTTGACAATTTCCACACACTACGCAGGAGACTGTTAGTAATAAGGACAAATTCCAGTGGTAAATCAAAGCTTGTGTCATGAAAGCTTGGTGTGGATGTTAATACTTTCACAAGAAAATGGGAACAGGGATGGATGCAGACTGATCTAAATAGGGGGGCCGTGCAGCTCTGTCACGGCAGTTGCATCACGTGATATGGGCCCATATGCCACCCTAACCAAGGCTTGGGGGAAGCACAAAAGTCTTCTTTCCTTACTCCCACAAATGCTAGAACATCCATATTCTGACAGTGAAGCACTTAAGAATTCAGTTCTGCCTAATCCCGTTTTAAACTTCAGCTTCCAACTGTCCCTTGTACTGGATTGATACTTGGATTGTGAATCCATGTATCTTTCAGTTTCTGCTTACACTTCACCTGCTGCTCAGTGCAATGCATTATATAAATGGCTATTTTGTTAATTGTTCTGAGGCATTTTTCCTACATGTGTCCCAGGCTCTGTTCTTCACTCATCTTTCCCATAGAATGAACTGTATTAATTTCCTTCCTTAAGCTGCCTAGCATGTGTTTTAAGCTGTTGAAATAACTGAGCACAGAATTGTTACATCATATTCTTTGAGACTGAAAGAGAGAGGAGAAAGAACTAAACTTCAGCCTTCTGCTACTCTTCCCCTTCCATGGTAACTGCTACAAGGAAAATGGAACAATGAAGTGACTTTTAAGTTACTACCCTTTTTATCTCTTTAGGAGAGCATTAATTTTTTATTTTCATTTTTTGCAATCTAGCATCCCAGATTCAAGGATTTTGTATAGCTCGGTAAGGTGGAGCTCTTTGCCTTGAAATACGTGGATATGAGTCTATTTTCACTGTTTGCTTTATGCTCGTACAAGTACATTAGCCTCTGTGGATTTTGTTAATCCAGATTTACTTGTGTGAGAGTTGACTCTGACCCAGAACGTGCCTCATACAGTGCATTTTTAGGAGTGGGAATGTGTTTTCATTAATTTTAGCTGAAGCTGAAATAGATGTTGAAGCTATAAAGACAATATGTGGATCCTCTAATAAAGCCCATAATTACATTGACTAGAATTCAGAGAAATAGCTGAACAATATACAGCAGGAATCTAACATTTGGCAACTTTCTGAGTGTCATAAATCAGTATATTTAGCAGATGTTTTCAGCATATTGTCGTCTTTGTATTTTGTATTTGTATTGCGGAATTGATATGATGCCTCACAGACACAGGAGTTTGCTGAATTGCTCGAAATTGAGTTTTAATGGTCTTTCCCTAATTCACACATTATTCTGACCAGATGACTTTCCTGTTTTCTTTTGTGTTCAAGGCGTAGGGAGTTTGCTGAAGGTCAAAACAAAGGAAAGAATTAGTAAAATGTGATTTCATGAGTTGTATTCGAACAGGTTATATAACAGGGGGTGGGTGTAGCAATAGAGCTTCAAAGCATTGGAAAAGAGTTAAAGAGCACAGAAAAGTTTTTCTGTTGACATGTTGCCATCAGGAACAAAGATGACTGACTTGTTCATTCTTGGGCTCATTAAAATGAAGAAAATTAGGAGAAAATCCACTTTCTTATGTAGCTATCTTTGACAAGCATGTAAAGAGGATAATTTGATCGTAGTCTGTAAGCATCTACCATTAGGAAGAATTCTGGGGAGAAGCTCTATAAGACAAGACAAAGAATGACATCAAAGTGGCATCATTTCAAAGTCATCAGCAAATTTAGATTTTTAATCATCAAGGTAACTGACCATCACAGCAGTGATGGATTCCCTCTCACTAGAAAGCATTCATTAATTGTGGAGGTTATACTAAGTGTCGCGGTAGCCTCTGTGTTGACATCGGCTCGTGACACTAAGTTATGTGCCAACTTTGCTGTAGGAGGTCTCAAAAGATGACCACTGAGCCTGTGGCACGTGGTGCTGACAGCACTAGTAACACTATTTCAAATGCAAACAGCTGTTGATGCACAGACAGTGCAGATTAAGAAGTGCCCCTCTCCCAGTTCTGCTCAGTTTTCCTCTGGAAAAAGAGCAAGTTCCTCATGAAAGGAATCATATATTCTTATAAGGAATATTTGTTTTTCTAGCAAGTCATACTGTACATAGACACCAGCAGTAATTCTTAATACATGTTATCTGCTCCGGTTGTATAATCCTTTCTCTTTTGCATGGACATAAGTGTGGTGAAAAATGTAATTAAGAAAGTAACTTCGATCTGATGCCTAAAAAACATTGAAGGAAAAAGTATTGCTATATTTCTTTTTAATACAGTATTTATCAGACATCAGGGAATAAGCTTCTGTTTCAGTTTTTTGTAGCTTTTACAGAAATATGTTTATTTTCCACAACCAACTAATCAATTAAACTAAGTTTTCTGATATTGCTAATTTTTAATAGCTCTGTTAATCACTGTATCAAAAAATCAAGAAGATAAGGTAATTTTCTCTTCATACTATCCAAGTTTCTGTATTAATTTAAAATATACTGAATCAAGATAGACATTGGTATGATTGGGGGCTAAAGCTGAATCTTTATAATTTGAGCTTGCTAAACCCGGTTCTGTGGGACAAATGAATTTCAGCTACAGCTGGAACCAAAAGGATCAACAACTCAAACGGAAGTGGTTGGTTTCTCTGAACCTAAACACTGCACATACCTTCCTACATGGAAATCAAGATTGTATCTAGACTAATAAATTATATAAGTAAATAAAGCGGTCATATAGTTGAACAATTGATTAGGTTAAAGAAATGCCATTTTCATTAGAAGAAGTTATTTTAGCTATATGAAGGTTAATAAAATACTGTTTAAACAGTGCCCGCAATGACACTTCTTTTTCTATGGAAATCTGTTTATGCTTTAATCAGTCTTTAAATACCTTGCATGTCTTTCACATAATACTTAAATTACCTCACTATAAAATAAGTTTAGTATGTTGTAACAGTAATGTCCTTTGAGACGAGATAATTTTTCATTTCACCTTGTTAAAGTAAAACTTTTATATGTTTTCTCGTAGCTTATCAGAATAAGGGATATGTTAGACAATGAACAAGGATGCTTATCTTTTAGGCTCTACGTGCATGATGATACAATCTTTATTTAATAATGAAGAAGGTTGGCTTTTCTGCTGTTGTGCAGTTCCTACCAACTTACACCAATGATTACTAGAGATTTTAATTGCAGTGTTACAGGCAGCTGGAAATTGTTATTATCTCCTGAATCTGTAGTAATTATGTAGGATGCCACAGCAGTGGTAATTTAAGAATTCTTGACATTATCTGCCTGGCTTGGTCAAAAAAAAAAAAAAAAAAAGTGATGAGAGTGGTAGTGTTTCATACTGAGAAAACACCTGTGGGTTGAGTGGACATAAGCTGTCTCAGGTTTAACCACTATGGCACGCTGATACTATTCTTGCCTGGTCTTCTGTACCTGTTGAGATTGCATATTTGAATACACGCTAAACCTGGCCAAATCTGTGTGTCTATGTTTATGAGGTTCTTCTCAGATTTCCCTTTTCTGTGATGAAATGCTGATAAGGTACTTCAGAATCAGCATCGCTCTGCTTTTTACTGCTATGGGTGAGCTGGTACCTATCCCTGGAGGTCTGGATGTTCTTTCACATTGGTTATATTGACTGAAGTGAAAAGAGCTCATCTATATTTGTTTAGATTGGAAAACATGGTGAAATTTGTGTAAACTACTAACCAACAGAGGGAGGATGTTTATTTTCAACATTTTGTTCTACTGTTGCTAGCTTGATTGGTTGCTACTAATTGATGGCTATTTTTGCCAGGACGCTGATTTAGGACAACAAATGCAACTGCTATGGAGAGAGAGTCTCTGACACTTGCTCTTACGTGGCTGTGCAATTGCTCAGGCTTTGTCTGCACTTTCCCACCACCTCTACATGATCAACCGTACCTGCTATTTTAGTGCCATCTTTTATGCTTTTGTCACTTTTTAAAATTTCCATCTCTGTAACACATCTTGAATCACAGGTCAAATCAAAAGGTTTTATAAAGTATTTAGGTGGTGAAACAGATAAATGCTTAGTGGAATGTTTTACATCACTGACGTTAAGTGATTAAATCCCGTTGATTGAAATGAAAGTCAGGATTGCAGCATCTTTAGTTACTTAGGAAAATACTATCCAGCGCAGCTTCACACATTTTAAAGTTCCTCCTTCAGGGCTGTTGTTTTCTGGAGACCCCAGAAACAAAAAATAGTATTCTATTTGCAACACTTTGCCTCTAAACAAACTTGATGAGTCCTACTTTTATATCATCCTAAATATTAATATTACACACACCATCACCCTCACTTCATTTTTTCCCTGCAAATTGCCTACAAATAGGTTACTTCAGCTCATGCCCCAGAAGCAGCATCTGAGATCTACCAAAGATAAGTGTGTTTGAGAGTTAAGAAGGCCTTTCAGAGAAATAAGTGCCTTCTCAGTATTTCTTCATCTGAACAAAGATGTTTTGTCCTCAGAGTCAATATGTGAATTTGGAATAGCAAGCTCTTACATATTCAGCACCTCCAATGTTTTAGACCTTTGTCAACTTAGGCCAATAGTTCAATCGTATATTTTCTTCTGTGGTTCTTACTTGTGAAATTAGTAAAATGAGGTAAATTAAAGGAGGCTTCATTCTACCCATATACCTTATTATTAACGCTTTCTTTCTCAGATTAACCAAAAAGAAGCTCAAATGGCTATACACTGATTTTTCAGTTTGTTCATGTTCCTTTTATAACGTCTTTTTTACTTGGAAGGGAATTTAACAAATACCAGTTTACAAAATCATTGCTTTTTATTGTGCATTGTCTCTTAGAAGCAAATTAAACAGATCTTTAGCTGGTAGTTGGCAGGATGACACAGGGATAGCAAGAGTATAATGAGAAAGGAGCTGCTGATTCAACGTGGTGGGGAAAGCTAGGATGGTGCCATAAAACACATGATACCTCATAACACCATCTCTTCTAAAGAGCAGTGTATCAGTGTAAAACTATAACATTATGCTATACTACTTTAAAAATAAAAACAAAAACACTCTCCAAAAGGCATCTTCCAAAATTCTGGGAAAACCCTTAATAGTGTGAACTTTTGTGGTCTAAACAACAGAGAAATTCCTCTGCTGACTAAAACCATTGTAGTCTTTAGAAGAGGGTATATAAAGCAAAACATCCCAGAAGTACTCTTGGGAATCTCCAACTGTGAACTAAAAACGTTGCCTCTTAGCCACTCCTGAAAAGAGGATGTACTTTGTCATAGGATGACTCCAGGATAGTCATTACATCTTCTCTCATTCTCCAATTAAAAGTCCTTTTCCCATCCTTTGGCTTATTTCTGTGTTTGTGCACTCCTTTCAGAGCCAGTGTGTAGCCATCTCCCTGACAAAAATGGCAGTGTTTGTGTCTCTCCACTTTCAGAACATTCTTGAGAGTAACCTTGTCCCAAATGAGTCCCTAGCCTGGAAGACTGTCCACAAAATGAGCAGTGGAGACCTGGACTTCAGATATACAGCAGTCCAAAGGAGAAGAGCATATAGGCCATTTTTTTATCAGCTTCATGCACTGTCTGCACTTTTTACTGTCATCTAGAAACCCTGATGTAGCCAGTTAGAGGATGGAGATGAATTATAAGCAAATAATCAGAGAGAAAGCTCTAGAGAAAATTCCTCAAGAGGAAATAATATCAGAAAGCTGTTCTCTCTCTCATTAAGTAGCTTTTACCTGAATTTATCTGAGAACATCAATAGGGTGCTTATGAGGAACACTGGCACAATCATATATTACTTACACAGCATGTATCTTGTCATATTTGTAGCTCATAAATACTTCACTCTATTGTTATACCCCACAGAATATAGCTAGGGGTTAACACAGGGACTCTACAACTGCCATGGTGCCCAGTGGAATCTGTAACAACTTTATGTTAAGAAACATGTATACCTCATTGTCTTCATATAAATGAGAAATTCTTCCTGCTTTTTTCCCTCATCTCTACTGTACTTTAGTTGTGTCAATATTGAAATCTTTGCTCTGTACAGAGATTATTATTCCAGTTTGGAATTTTTATGAGACCTGAGCCCAGTTCTGACCTTTCTTACATGGATTTTGACACTATCTCGCCATGAACACTTTCTAATTACTGATTACAGCTTATCATTACAAGAAGACACTTGTAACCAGGGAACTGAACTAGTATGTTTGAATCTGTTTTAGGTTGGATCCAGCTGTGATTGAAGCTGTTTTAGTTGAGCTCTGATTCGAAGGCAGTAGCAGTTTAATGTTCAGTTCACAGACTCTCAGCACAGGCCTCCAACAAGGGGATGTGTTAGCCTCCATCTCCTCCCCCTCCACGAGTATAATTTTTAGTCCTGCACCTACATTGGATTATTTTTTTTAATACCTTAAAATTAGTATAGGGGCCCGTGTTTCTGCAGAGAAAAAAGTGATGCCAGGATTACAGGTGAGGCCAGTACTAGCCAGAGAAGTGGGAATGATGTAAGGGTCACCAGGTAATGTCTCCTCTCTCATGTAAAAACGCAAACCCGTTACCTGCACGCATGTATGTCTCCCTGCTGCTACATATAGTAGTGGCATTGCTGGAGAAAATTAAGACTAGGGAATAACAGTGTTTTCCTCTATGAGAAACAGGAGTCACAAGAAGCAGTTTGCCTGGAACTCACTTTAGCAGGTAGGCCCCAGAGGGTAACTGGTTCCAGGGAAGAAAGTTTTTGATCATATAATTACAGAATGGTTTGAGGTGGAAGGGACCTTAAAGATCATCTAGTTCCAACTCTCCTGCATGGGCAGGGACTCCTTCCACTAGATTAGTTTGCCCAGGGCCCCATCCAACCTGGCTTTGAATGTATCCAGGGATGGGGCTTCCACAACTTCCCTGGGCAGGCTGTGGCAGTGTCTCACTACCCTCACACTAAAGAGTTTCCTCCTGATCTCTAACCTAAATCTCTTTCAGTTTAAAACCATTACCCCTTGTCCTCTCACTACAGGCCCTTGTAAAAAGTCCCTCCTCAGCTTTCGTGTAGGCCTCCTTCAGGTGCTGGATGGCTGCTATGAGGTCTTCCTGAAGCTCTCTCTTCTTCAGGCTGAATCACTCCAACTCCCTCAGCCTGTCTTCATAAGAGAGGTGCTCCAGGTGTCAGATCATTTTTATGGCCCTTCTCTGGACACATTCCAACAGGTCCACATCTGTCTTGTCCCCTGCCCTCCCACACAAATACACCAATCTTATGACTGCCTTCTCTTTACAGTCTCCACAAACCAAACACAGACCATCTTCTGCTAATGAAATCTTAGGATTTGTGGCTGCCAGCAGCAAAAGGCTTATTGACATTTCACCGTTTTTTTGTTATATATGACATCAGGGTTTTAAGCTGTGGTTTTGCTCCCTCACAGAATGCTTTTGGAAACTCAGTCATGGATTAGATAGGTAGTGTTGGCAGTCTGGAAAATCTTCACCTTCTCCACTTGGCCATACATCTAATAATTTATTACTGGGAGGATATTTTGAAGTACATTGTGGGGAAAAAAATATAAAATATTCTGTGTTTTGGTTCCTTCCATGGGAGCAGTAACGTTATCTTCAGTGGTAGAATTTTAAACTGTATCTCAAGGTCTTAAATGAGCAGGGGAGAGTAAGCTGTGAGCTGTTACTGTGAACAGGACTAGCATCCTTCATGGATGATCAGCCATCATCTGGAAGGTTTTGAATCCCTTATTAACAATTGTTATTAGTAAATGCTGCTTCCAAGGACAGCAGGATGCTTACCTCCTGTGCTCAAGGTGGCATTGTTAATGAGTACACAAGTAACTGTGTCTTGATTTTGAGTATGCAATCTTTTTCAACCTTTTGCCACAGAGCTTTGTGATACATTGGCATGCTCCTTAACCCCAACAGCTTCTGGTCACGATAGTAACTCCTTCCACTCTTTGTCCCTTCTGTCTTGAGCTAAGAGATGTCTTGCTGGTGCTCACCTGTCCAAAATATTCCTATATACTGTCATTTCCAAGTTGGGTTCCTGCATTATACTCTGTACAAAAGTCTGTGACCTGCCAGCGTGGTAGCGCTGGCCAGTTTGAATGTGTTCCACTTGCACAGCTCTGGCTTCATATCTGGGTCTGGATGTGATTCAAGCTGTTGGATTTAATTAGAAAATTGTGTCTGTTTTGGGGCCTACTTAATCAACTTAGTAATAGCCCTTGCTTCAAGGCCCTGTCCTATTGTCAGCATAGGGGCCTCCTGATAAATCTCAAAGTGCATATTTAGTCACTGAAGAACAGTTAAAATTAGTATTTGATAGATTTCATTGCCGCCGCTGCTGCTGCTGTAGGTACATTAAGAATAAAGTAAGTAAAACAAGGTATAGCAAGTCATCTTATGTTACCAGGTACTTCATGCCATGTAAGGAGGACTTTCACTGCAGAAACTTAACACCAAATATATAATTTCAAGTGCAGTTTATGCACTTTTTGATGCAGAAAATGTAAGAAGTGATCACTACAAGCATTTAGTTTAGTATATATCTCTAAAGCAGAAATGCTTTGGAGTAAAAGGTACAGTTGTAGTAAGTTATTCCAAGTGATGCAGTTGGCTGGGAACCGGGAGACAGCACCATTCCTTGCTGCTCTACTGCCCTGTGGTGTCAACTGGACCATGTGGTTTCACTTTTCTGAGTATAGTTTCTTCATCTGTAAAATGAAAGCACTGCAGAGCAGTTGAAATCTGTGGGTGAAGGGACTCATGTAGGAATTGTATGTTTTATGCTACAGTTAAGTTAATACAGGCAATTGCATGTAAGATGTGCATGTAGAAATGATCTCTGTTATTATCTTAAAAAGGTATCAATACTCTATTAACATCATTTTTAATGGTAATCTGCACAGGCAAAGGTCTGTGTCATATAATTCTTTGTCAGAATATAGGCCACCTAGCCAATGAATTTTTTTTTTCTTAAAACAAAACAAGCAAACAAAAAACCCCAAACAAAGCAGCTGGGCTGCAATAAGATTTGGGAAGATTTCAAGGTCTGTAATTCTGTCCAATAGCCAGAAGCTGATGCATAGAAATATATTGCTTTTTGGATACCTATAATACAACGCACCACTCAGTCTGCCTTAATCATCTCCTCCAATGAGAAGATATAAAGACAGTTAGAAAGTAGGTATGTCAGAATGCCCCAGCTTTCTTGTTGCCTTGGTGGTGGGTTGAGAGATTTGAGTTGCAGCTGATTCTGTGTTACTGCCTTACATCAAAAAAAGGAAAAGAATTGCTGGTTTTGATACCTGTTGTCCCTAATGGTAGTGCTGGGCACAGTGGCCTGTCATGAATAACTGAAAAGAAATATTTCATACTTCTACATTTTATTTGTGGGATTAGGTTTCTTGAATGTTAAAGAAAATTAGATAATTACTCAAGATTTCTTGTTAATGTTTATTTTTACCTTACCACCTGTGGGACACAATGCCAGCTATTTGCAGAGCAGAAACCGCAATTCCCAGTCAGTTCTTCAATACGCTGTATCAAGCCTTCCTATTTGTCAGTGATGGTGAAAAGTTTAATGCTGAAACTTGTTACAGTAGTTTGCAAAAGTGGCTGTCTGCAAGAAAACTTGTGTTCTGCATTTTTCAAGGTTTTCATCTTTATTCTGGTAAGAATAAGATTTTTTTAATTTTATTTTTACAGTAGTCACCTAATACATAGCACAATAGTTGTTTTAAGAGTTTTGGTACTTGTGCATTAGTCTGCTTAATACAAAGTTCTGGAGACAGGTTATAATAAGTTAATTGTGATGCTTTACCAATTGTAGGCCATATTGAATCTTTCTTTTTTTGTACTAATGTGTGAAGACCAGAGAAAATCTCTATTCCTGTAGCCAAAGAAACACAAAACTTAGTTTTCAGTAATTCTGCTACAGAGACAACCTACTGGATAGGTAATATAGAACAAAAAGGTGTTTTATTATTTTGTTTCATGTTACATTACTTGCAAAAATGTATGAAGTGAAGCCCTAGAGGACACACATTGGAATAGATCTTTTTCAAGTTTAGGGGGCTGTGCCAACTGTTGTCCTTAACCAAATCTGTGCCACTGAGCATTTGTCCAGCTGGCTGCTGCCCTAAACCCCATTGCTGGCTCCATTCCAACAGGGAAGCGATTTCCATAAGCATATAATTTATAAAGTGCTTTGGAATCCTTCAGGATGAAAGGTGCTATGTAAATGTCATGCACTGTATTACATTCAAGACATTAATAACATTTTTTTTTTCTGTTACTTCACCTATCAGATAAATTAAGGACAGAGTGCATGTTATGCTTTTTTGGGCCAAGGCAATTAAAAAAAATTTAAAAATTATGTATTGTTCACAGAGCTAAGCTCTCCTTGATACTGCTGATCAGTTGCTAAAGCAGCAAGTGCTTCCTCTCCCATTAACATGTCAGATCAAGACTTGTACTTTGGCATCATCTGCAAGGCAAGACAGCAGCTAACTCCTTTCCCCTGCAAACTGTAGTTTAGGGGGAGATTTAGTTTCCCCAGCCACTCATCCAGCCAGTACAAATACTGCCATCAGCTGCAAGTCTTTGCGGGAAACACAGTCCTTTTTTGAGGGAACAGCCATGTGTTATTTGCAGCATGTCTTATGCCCCCAACAGCCTGCACTGCTTGTAAGGACACCTGCACAGGCAGAAATCCTGAGCAAGAGCTCCTTTGTCAACACAGAGCTGGTCCTTCAGGAAACTTGGCCCTTAAGTTGCAGGTAGTCTTACTGTAGACCTCTCCAAAGTGAAGAAAGGACTATAAGTGAAGAAAATCTTTCCAGGTATACAATCTTATTTATACTTAATGCAGACTTAACTGTGTTTCTTAAAAGATCTTACAGCATTTTTTTTTGTATTTTAAACATCTGTAGGATACTCTTGAGAAGCTCCTCTCTGTTTTGTTTTGGGGTTTTTTTTTTGGCTGAAGGGGAGAAGTGTATAGACACCCCAGAAAAATAAAACCATGTTCATGAAGTTATCCAAACAAGAGGAATGGTTTCTCTGATTTTTGTCATTTGTGGCTTATTTTAGCCCCAAGGAAAGGTTGCCTGGGATTTTAACTTTGGGGTGGATGTGTTGGTCAGCTTTAATTCTCTACATTCTGCCTCCCTCCTCCCTAGCTGTGGTATCTCTCTGCAGAACATCAGACACTGGAGAGCAGTGGTGACCTGTGTTGTTTTAATCTCAGACTAACTGGTTCTTTTGTTTTGTTTTAAAAATGAGCCCTTAACTTCTATAAGCTCCATTCTGTTCCAGAGCTTTGCAAAATGAAATACATCAAGAGGGAGGAGGCATAATATGACAAAAGTAGTGCTTTTATTGAAAGAGAGCTTTGCGGTATTTTGCTTTTGAAATGTGTTTAACACAGAGTTTAAGGATTGGCAATTTGTTTAAAGAAATGGGTAAAATATTTAAAACCACCACTTTATTTAAACTATTGTGCCTCCTTCAGTAAACATTCAGTACATGACTGAACCCTGTATGAACTTGTGCTTGTTGCTGGTTAAATAGATTCTGAGCTTAAATGAAAAGGGTCTGCTATTGAGGACAGGACAAAAAAGTTGCAAGTGCTTTTTTTTTTTTTTTTTTTTTTTTGCCCACACACAAGCTCTTACCCCCCAAAATACTGCGTTCACAGGATCTTTTTATTAAAACACCATTGCTTTTTTTTTTTTTTCCTAGGCCTCAAAGTACTAAACTGAAAGCAAGCTGTTAACAGAAATGAGTAATTATTGAAGCTCTAACAGGCAGCTTTCATTGAAGTTGATTACAGCAGCCATATAATCACTTTTACGGATGCTGTAATCACAGTAGCAGGGAATGCTTGACTTGGTTCTTATTGTTTTCACTCAGGGTGGAGGTAGGGGGCCTGCAAGAAACCCGTTTTACCACCTCAGTACAATTTCTGCTGTAAAGGAAATCTACACAGCACTGAATGAAGCAGAGAATCATTTATTCTTTCTTTATTAGCATTTTCTCCTCCCTCACATGAGAGTCTGTTGGAGTCAGGAAATTGCTGTTATTCAATATGCAAGCCAGAGGTTGTAGTGACCATTTGGGAGGGTATGACCAACAATTGCAGCCCTTAATGAATAGGAGTAATCTAGTTGAGACTGAACACTAGTAGCAACTCTGGTGCTGTCTATGGTTAAATTAAAAGAACAGCAATGCAAGGGAAGTTAACAAGAATTAATTAGTTAGATCGAACTGAAAACCTACTCATTAGTGATGTTATAGGCAAAGTAAAAGCCTATCTTCAGTGCAATTAGGTAGACAAATGAATTGTACAACTGACTGATTCACACCTGCTAACAGCTAAGGGCTATTGCTGATATGTATGGGATCCACTTTTTACAGTTCATGCATACTTGCATAGTTTAATGGATCTTGCATTCCTGAATTAGCCTTCATTCCTTCACATTTCATTTATGTATTTGATCCAAACATTAAAGTGTTGCTTATAGGTTCTGACACAATGTGCCTGTCTCCAAGACACCTTTTAGAAGGGTCCACAGAATTGTAACGTCTGCTTAAACTGCACTGCCACACAGGAGGGGTCTGTTTGCAGGTCTTTCTTGTGCATTTTTTTAACTATTTAGGATTCGTGTACTTGACAAGCTTGTGTATTGAAAGGGGACAGACCTGCAGAGAATGATCATGTCACCAGTTAAAAAAAATAATCCCAGGGTTCAGGATTTTGAGACTTGGATGAAGAAAAGCATTTGGAAGCAAAGGAAAAAGGCAAATTCCTCAGAGCTGTGGAGTAACCATTAGGCACCTGCAGGTCTTACTGTCATCAAAGGAAGCTGTATTTGCAAAACAGACTTGGGGATTCATGAAACGCAGAAGAGCATAAGGAGATTCTTTCCTCTTTTCATCCTGCATTTCCTTTTTCCGATCATAGGCAATGCCTGTGTTGGAACTGAGGAGCAGAACTAGACTGCAGTATCCAGCATATCCTCCCCTGTTCCTGCTGCCAAGTGGGATGGGATTCAGAGGACACAATGGTTAATTTGTATACTGTGTTTTTCAGGTGGCAAACTGAGAAGGCATGCATTTTACTAGGATCCCTCTTTCTTCTGGTATATTCTTCATTCCAGAGTCTTTGAATTTTCTACTTCATTAATATTTCACGAGGACCTGTAGGTCTCTAATGCTCTGTGAGACTGCTACGATTCCCAGTTCAACTCTTATGTTAGGGAGAAACTAATTTATTTCATTCCCATGCACTCATGTAGTGTACTTGATTCTTTGGCCCTGTTTTGACATAGATTTTAGTCTGAAGTACTTTTATTTGTGAGTAAGATGGCTCAAAAACAAAGCAGACTTGGTGGGAAGTGCATCTGAGTCTCAGGTTTGTTTAACAGAGCTGCTTCTTTTTAATATGTCATTGTTTTTTTCATATTTTTTTTTTTTTGGCTGTCTATATTAGGGAGAAAACTCCCATAAACTGAGAGAGTTTGCACTGTGGAATAAATAGCCTCTCTGGCTTGGCCGGTTTCAGATTCTTGTTTTCATTTTAAAGGGGGAGCTTTGAATATAAAGTTCTTGATTTAAAGATTTTTATTAGTTCTTAACAAATGGCATCTCTTATTTACACACAAGAGACTGACTCCCTAAAAAACTGACTGGATATGTAAATCTACCAGTCAGATATACACATAAAATGGATTTTTTTTTCACTGAAAACCCAAGTAAATGTACCTATTACAACAGAAAGACCCCTTTGAGTCCTCTAAAAGCTTTTTTGGTGTATGGCTTCAATGTATGTTTATGGGGGTTTTTAAACAAATGGAGCCAAATCCAAGTTTAGTGTAATTTTTTATATGTTTGTGTGTGTACATATATATATATATATATTTGTAACCCTAGCTTTCACCCAAAATTAGGGATAGATGTACTACTGTTGCAGTAATGAGAGCTGTATTGATAGAGAGGAGTCACTGTTGCTTTCCCATAGCTGTTTCCATAGCAGGAGCAAAGGTTGCCTACACTAGAAAGAGGCATCTGAAGATGTCTGTGCTGAAACAAAACGTTTTCCCCGTCTTTTGACTCCAGGCTCCAGCTCACGATGGAGCAAGACTTGGCACAGGGCTGGGTCTTTTGGAAAATCTAACCTTCCCACAGCCTTTCCAGGCTCCAGCCACCTCTGGAAGAGCCCAGGGCATTAAAGTAATGAGGAGCTGCAGGAAGCTGGGGGCTTTCCTCAGTGCCTTCCCTCCCTGAGTCTCATGGGTGCAGACAAACCAACCAAAGGGTTCGAGCAAAACTGTTCTGAAGTTGCATGAGAGCATTTGAACCCAGTATGTTTCTTATGTTGGGACAAGGCTGTAGTCATTTGAAAGTGGCCAAATGGATTTTTATCAAGGTTTGTTTTTAATAAAGTTATTTCTTTGCTGACAGGCAGGTTTTAACCTTCTGGAAAGAGGGGTTTGTAATAGAAATGTTGACACAACCTCCCTCTAGGGGTGCAGTTGCATTGCTGCAATAATAGTGTATGGGCAACACAGTAATAGGGCACTGACCCATAACTGACAAGAAGCAAGACTCCAACTGCATTATAAAGGTCATTCTCTTATTTGTGAAAATGAGGTCTATTTTTTTTTTTGCTCTACTCCTGGAGTTTTCTGTTCTCCCACCCCCACCCCAAATCCAAACACTTTATATTTTTAATTCACCAGGGTGTTGAAATCTCTAAGGCTATTTTAGAAAAACTAAAGGACAGGGATTAACCCTGGCTTTTATAGCAGCTACTCTGTTTTCAGCACAGGATACAAGAAAAAAAAAAAAAGACGCAAAGCCATTTTTGCAGTTTCTAGGGGGCTACCAAAGTTAGGTAGGAATGTCTCAAGGTTGCTCTGAACTACATCCATCTGTGGTGGTGCTAATGGAGCGTGCTGCAAGCCGGATGCACAGAGCAAATGGCTCTGAGTCTTTTCTGTGTCCCCTGATCTCTATTGTCATCTTCAATAGCGTAAGGTAGGCCCAAAGCTATGAAAACTGTAAGCATAGGAACTAAAAATCATTGAACTCCTTATGCACAGACTGTCCCAAGAAGAGTGACCTTCAGTGATTCTCTCACCTTATAACCTTCTCTTTCAAATGTGTAGGGAGGTTCACTACACACAGCAGAGACCAACTGAAGGGGCTATGTGCTGCAGTCTGTCTGCATGGCACCATCAAGGTGCCTTCTAGTATCTGAGAACAGTAACCACAATAGTTGATGTCATGAGACTGATTAAAACTAACTGCCCTGCCTCTGAGGTAGAACATTAATTGAAAATGTGCAATTTGTACAATAGGCAGTAGTTAATTATCTGCTTCTTTGAACTGCTTGGTGTTTGGGATGGCTCTGCCTATGGAGACCAGAGACATGAAACAAAGACACAGGCAGTTTGCATGGGTAGCTGATACCATTTAAATGAGTAGTAGCTGTTTTAAAAAAAAAGAGTCTGTTTAATTCTGAATGTAATTTTAGATCTAGTTTATAATAATACTAGTTGATGTTCATTTGCCTTATATAGGGGTTACACAAGATGGCCACCTTAATTTATGCTAAGTATCACTATTAAAACCTGTTACTTGCTCTTATAAAGTGAGCTAGGGAAAAATAATTTTCACTTAGTTGTGGTACAGGCATTGAGAGTCAAAAATAAGCATTTCTGACTTAACCCAGTAGAGAGCAGTGGTGTGTATACACACCAGACACCTTATGATAACTTTCTTTTAATACATTACTTAATTCGGGGTGCTTGAGATTTTTTTTTATCCTCTCCTACTTCATTTCAAGTATAATACATAGTTTGCGGGCACAAATGCATACATACTGATACATACAAATTTAGTGAAATGCTTAATTTATTGGAATTCTTAACCCAGTTCTCTGTTTTCCTCTATCAATGATAACCACAGTGATTGCTGCTGACTAAAATGTAAAATATCCGATAAACTTTGTCATCATTAGATTCCAAGGATAAAAGAACAAATATTTGACCAAAACATTTATTTACTTCCCAATTCTATGGTAATTTTTTATGTCTATCTCTCTAACTGTATCTGCCTACACAATGAGTAAAGTGTTCATCCATTGTTATCATTGTTAAGATCAGCACACAGTTAATCAATCACAGAAAATTGTTTTATATCGTATGCAAAAGATTATTAATGCCTTATTGTGTAAAAGCTTACCTAAGCTTCAAAACTGAAGCATTTAATCACATTTGTCATATTTGGGTTTTTTTGCTGAATATACAAGACTATGTAACACTAATTAAAACAGTGTGCAACAAAGAACACACTGGGAATATACTGATGAAGAAGACAGATGCACTGAGAGTGACTTTAGTGGAAATTATCTAAACAGTGATTTTTTTGGTAAAGAAAGATCAGTCCAAAGTGGAGCATCTGTATCAAAGCTCATCAAAATGTCTTAGTAGTTTGAAGTCTACATTGGTCCCAAAACTGAACAGGAACTACTAATATACATTGAAAATCTGCTGAGATTTTGGCCCATGGCAACAGGTTTCACATGAAACAGCTGGTCTAGGGTGCTCAGATACCACAGTGATGAGTAATGTGTAGGCACTGGGAAACTTGATGAGTTTCATGAAATTTCTGTTATGAAGGAAATCTTGAAATGATGGTTTATGAGCACTGTTAAATCTGCAACTGAGCTCTACTCCTGTTTCAACCTGAAAGCTAGCCTTGTGAGAGGACTCCACTCTGTCAGTCCTGTTGCTCAGGAGCAGGACTACAGCAGCCACATCACAGAGTCCTCACTGCCTTCATATGAAAGGTCATGCTACTTGCTGTCCCTGTTGTGTTATTTCTTGGTGTTAGGTTCCCTGGGCTGGGTGGTGCTTGATACAAAGCCAAGCCAGGCAGAGTTTGTGTTGCCTGTTGTGGAAGGACAATCAGAAAAAACCCAGAGGTGATTTTTCCAGCTTCTTTGGTTGAGTTGCATACACAGTTTAGGCACTGACCCTGACCTCCAGGTGACCAAAGTGGTGGCTATTGCAATCCTTACTGCATAAGCAGGGAAGCAGTGAGCAATAAAGGTGAGATTTTTACCTTTGTGCTCATTATTATGAGACTAGGATGGGAATCTGTGTTTGACTTTGATGTTCCTATTTTAATAAGGGGGTTAAATGCAAAAATAATTCTATAGGTTTATTAAGGACTGGGCAAAATGTTTTACAGTGAGTAAAAAAATAAATAAATCATAGAATCAGTATATCACACGATTGAGAGAGGACAGTTTACTGAATGTTCCAGGCCAAAAAAATTAAAAAAAAAATATTTAAAAAATCCAGGTGTTGGACTGCATAAGCTAGGAGAGAAGGGCATAACAAGGACCAGTGGCTTCCCAGACAAAGCATGGCAGTCTAATTACAAATAAGGCCCTTACTTTTAACGATGAAAGTGATTAATCACTGGGATAGGCTACAACAGAAAGGATTACACTCTGCAACCCTTGATTTCTTTTGCAGAAAACATCCAACACCTGGCAAATAGTGCCATTTAAATGCAGTTAACATTCCCTCATGTTCACCTTGATCAGAGGGCCTGACATCTGCCTCTTTCATTTACCTGTTCAGAATTTCTCAAGCTGTTGATGGAAAGCAGTGTGGCAGAACAGAAGAGCACTAAAATGTGTTTCTAAAAGTTCTCATGAGTTTTGTTAGTCTTAACTCCATGCAGTTCTGGCAGTTAACAGCTCTGAAGGATTAAAAGATTGGTTGCCTCTAAGGTTTCTGGTTAAAAAACCTTTATTTCCACAATGACATTTTGTTTCTTTGCAACTGGAACTTGCAGTTTTATCCACATGAAAATAGGAAAATCCTACAGATAATATGGATGATTGTCTGTGGAAAAAAAACCCGCTGTGGAGTTTCTGCCCTGTAAGATGAAGTTTCTGTTCTTTCTTTTATTAGTAGTTTGTGTGATTATTGAAATGTTACATCAAAATTAGAATCAACATTGCCTGGGAAAAGTCACATAACTTCAGTGTGAAAGTGGTCCTCTTTGGGGTTTTGTTATGAACATTTGACTTTGCAAATAATTCTCTAATTTTTTTTACCCCTTGGAACTGTCTGTGGGAGAGTTAGTTTGTTGTTTCTTCTTTGCATTATATTAGCTCCACTTCTCACTGCACCAATATATTTTGTTTGGGATAGACATGCATATTTAATAAGTAGAAGGATTCCTTCTAGATGCTGTAAAATTGGATTATCATCCCATTAGGCATGAGGCCTCATGTAACCAGGGACACTTAACTTTTGACCTTTGTGAGAAAGATCATTTAATTTAACTGCTCTTTGTATACAGCTGAACCAGGTGAATCTGGGAAATTCTCAACTCAGACTTATGTTTGTTTAACAAATCAGGAAGGGCTTTTAGCTGGAACAGCTGTGATTTTCATCTCTTTTGATACTACCCTAATACATCCTCAAATCCCTGCCTAAGATTTATGTCCCGTATGTGGGAAGAATTGCAAGGAGATAGATAGATTAGATAGGTTACACTCAACTATATGATATGCCTAGATGTTTATCAAAGCTCAGTAATGACCATATAAAACTAGCTGCTAACAGATTTGGCTGTGGCTCAATCCTTATATTTAAAATGAAAATGTCATCTGAAAACCAAATAAAAGAACACATTTAGCTGCACTTGAACAGTACACTGCAAGTTTGGGATATGTGGGTGGTATGTGAGTTTCAGGCCTCTCTATCTGTACAGCAAATGTACAGTGGGCAGTCCCAGCCCACTAAGCCTGTGTAAGTACAAGCAGCATGGATAGGCACAGACCACTCATCCAGGCATGTGAACAGCCTTTTTACTTCTTGAAATATGTCAGTGACTGCCCGGTAAAGTCTACAGGGTAGCTGACAAGTTGCAAAACTTTGTTAACAGCAGTTATTTGAATCATTACTCAAAAGCAGCTAAGGACATGGCTACGTTCATTTACAAGATCCAGGGGCCACAGAGAAGGAAAGTGAAGAGCTAAAGTGACAAGCAAATTTATTCTACTATTTTGGTATGTTTTTTTCCAGGTTTACTGGAAGTGCAAGGAGCTCTCTCAAAGTTTTTTGCAATGTCTTAAACACAAGCTTGCTTTAGTAAACAAATTATACCATTGTGAACAGTAGTGTGGTCCAAAATCCCATATATTACTATACAAATCTATTTAGATCTTTGTGGAAGCAGGTACATTTCTTTGGAGTTTCCTTCAGCTATTTAAAATGCATTAAATGCATCATATATCTCAATGGAAAACATCACATCCCTGAATTATTTACATCTATTTCCTAATGAGGAAATTGGGCTTTCTTTTCTGACTAGCAGCAGTAGCTTTCTGGTAGTGTGCTGTTTCATCCAGGAGAGTATCTGGGTACATTTTCTCTTGGATACCTAGTTCATAGCTTCACTTTTACACATGCGTTTGAACATTTAGTAAACCACAAATGCAATTCCTATGGCCTATTAAGTTCTTTTTACTTTTACAAAAAGAGTGGGAGCTGCATATGCCAGATAATAATTTGTCCAATTCTGCTTCCATCTTAGAAACTATAAAAATGTCCTGCAAGATTTTCCAAGGGAGAGCTTCCTTATCCATGGATGTGCTCTTCCTTTTATAATGAACTTCCCTGTGAAGTCCTAATACTTATACCTCAAAGTACTTGATTTCAAAGCTGGATCAAGCAGGGGAAGACATTTCATAAGAGGCTAAAAAGAAGGTCTATCCATCTTTTTAAAATGCTTTTAGAAAACATTTACTTACAATATTTCAAATTTTTTTCTATGTGAATAATCACAATGAGAATTTTTTTCTCTTTTTCCTTTCCATAGAGGCTTCACTTTGTGGTTACTCCCATTGTTACATATCTTCATTCTGGCTTTTGAAAACCCAGCAACAGATGGGTAGATATTTTAGACTTCATCCAGCCTGTAGCCTCAAGTCCAAAGCATTATTAAATGTTGTTCAAATGTTTTCAGGTTTGATGAATTCCACTAAAATTAATCCCTAAGGAATAATTTGTCTGTTGGACTAAGAGTTGGTGACAAAGTATTATTTTGTTGCTCTGGTATGTGACTTTTGTTTGATTGATTTATTAAATATTGAAAACTCAAATCCAAATATTTTGGAAAATATTTTACTTCTTTATTAACAAATGAAACTGAGTTTCAGTCTTCCATAGCAATATGTCTCTTAGTGCAACAGGACATAATATCTTAATAGGTAAGCCATTAAAAATACTGAGCTTCACTTTCTCTTATTTTAAACACAGAAAAAACTTTATGGCCTTGATGCTACATTTATCTAACTTTTGGCAAACACGTCTTTGCAGGAATGTAGTGTGTATTGGTAGAGAAATACAAATCTAGCTTACAAGGGGCATGTGGTGGCATGCATGTACACATATCCTCTGTCTTCTGTCCTCACCAGGACCACCATGGCCTTAACCTGGAAGAAGCATGGTTATAGAAATCTGCCCCATGTAGTGGCAAAGATGTAAACAAATGCAACAAACTGCCTCATTTAGCAGTAGAAGATATATGAATAAACTTGTGATTGTTTTGTCCAGACTCACTCTCTGTAAGTTCGTACGTATGCTCGTATCAGGTTCAAGAATTACAGAGGCATAAACATGATACAACAACCATAAGCTGCTAGGAACTGCCAGCATTATTTGTTCAGACCTTCTGGCCATCCAGCCTCGGATGACCCAGCATTATCACACTTTAAAAGTAGGAGCATTGGTTTTGTAATTTGCCTGTGCTGGATCTGAGTTTTCACAATGGATAGTTTGCACAATAATACTACTTAAAGATCTTCATTTTTCTACAGAAATTAATTGCCTGTACCACAATGATTTATAGTCAGACTGAACATGATTATTAATTTTCCTGATGATTGTACCAGTGGGCAGCAACAAATCTATTCCTGATAGGACCAGCTTTGAAATGCTGTGAAAACTAACATGTCCATAAGGTAATAACAACTAATTTTTACCTTAATCAACTTACACTTTAAAAGAATTTAATATAGGGCACTTGTGCCTTGTGGGGAAACTTGTTTGAAACCTACTGTAAGGTGCTGAGTTATTTATGAGAATAATTATACATTTGTTACTCAAGTTTGTACTGGGAAATCAGGCTCTGAAATTAGACCAAAAATACCATTAAAACTGAATTCAGTGTTGTGTAGGTTAGAAACTCCAGTGCTGAGGTAAATAGTATTTAACAGAGAAAAGAGCAGTTATCAGGAAATCTTTGACAGAGAAAAGAACAGTAGTTATTAGAGAACGTTAAAGCTTAACGAACTCAGCTGAGATTTTTAGGCTTTTTGCTTTTTAGTGGTGCCTTTGAGCTAGAGTAACATCACCCCAGTGTTCCTCTGAGCTCCTTGATGGCAGCGAGAAAGAGTGTGCACAGCTGTACCTCTGGACTGAGTTCTTCCTGCATGGATTGGGCTGCCTTCCCTTCCAGACTGGTTCTTGGCTTTGCTGAGCCATAGCTTTGGACAAGTCTTTAGCCTGTCTCCCTGACCCCAGCACCCACAACCTTCATGCAGCTGAGCCACAGGCACAGTTGTCTCTGCCTCCCCTGGGGAGGAGAGATGGAGCAGGTACTGCCACCCTCCAAAGAAGCTTGGCGGATGGTCGCAAAGGATCCAGCCTAATGGAAAGGAGAAGGTAGGCAGCTCTGTGTGGAGCAGCCCAGGCCTGCAGAGCAGTTGTGCAGCTAGCACAGATATTAATCGTCAAGCATAATTGCCTGGTAAGACGCAGCCTGGTGTGGAGGCCAGTAGGGGATTCTGGTGATGCCACTTCTAGCTCTAATTTGCTCTCTGACTTTGGGAAAGTCTCTTCATGTTTCTGGGCCTGAGTGTCCTTATCTGCAGAATGTTGCTTCCCTTTGTAAAGCAGTTTGATGTAAGGATGCAAACTGCTGCCTTCGAGACAAATGGTGACAGTATTACTCAGGACAGATGACAGAGGTGTGAATCCAGATGTAGAAACTTAGGCATATTGTGCATGTGGTTTGTTTTTCTTTTCCCATTTTGGACAAGTAATGTGTGCAAAACACCATCTAGCCCTCAGGGGTTTGCAAGGCCTTGGAGCTGGACTACTGCTTACCTGTTGTTCTTACAGAATGTGGGAGTACAAAGCTTAGTTGTACTGTGGCTTATCTCCAGGAGAGCTTGAAGAAGAATCACAGAGCATATATGACACAGTGTTATCAAATGCCAGAAATACTTTGTTCTTTTTTTTTCTTCCCGTTATTAGTGGCATTATGCAGTTATGCAAATAATCTGTTATTTATATCTAGACACATTATGCAGTTATGCAAATATTCCATAAATAATTAATATTTCCCACTGTTATTTGGGGGGAAATATCACCCCAAAGCATGTAACATCAGGTGTTTAATATGCTGCATGTATTGTACACACTTATAGTTGTGTCATAGCTCAGGTACCTGACTCAGCAAGGCTCCCAGACTCCAGTGCCCGGGCCAGTAGCAGTCTTCAGATTCCAGCAGGGCTGTGGTTGATCATATAGACTGTTGTAATGTATTAGTTCAGCTCCTCTTCCGCCTTTCCATCTGCGTTGTTTTGATGTGTGCAATGGGAACTGCAATCCTGGTGTTTGCTGCAGAGCACCAGGTAGGTGGTGAGCTCAAAGAGAATTATTCATAGTAACTACTTTTAAACATCTCACTGAACTGCAATTCAGAGAGCAACATAGGAACTTGATAACTGAACTGCCCATGAAGAGGAGAGACCTGGGCACTTTCAGAGCACCTAAGTTACAAGCCTAGAATTTAGAAGGGTGGAAAACATCCTATATCTTTTTCCTCTGGACTAGGCTATAGGGATACCTAGCTGGAGTGGGTGGCAGGAGGCTACTGAATCATCTGTAGTCACATCATAATGTTATGGGAACGTACAGAGAAGGTTTTGAGGGGTGCAGTTGAGGGAAAATAGTTGAAAGCAGAAAAGGATATGAGCCAAGCAAGCAAGGAGTTGACTGTGTTCTGCCCAATCAGTTTCTGGTATGGACAATTCAGATGATGCAGTATTTGTTTTATTTTAGCCAAACTGAAATGTTGCTGTCAAAGCCCAGAGGAAATGTCTATTTTCTGCAAGAAAAAGGAAAAAGAAAAAAAAAAAAAAAGGAAAGTCCTTACTTTATTTGATTTCAACTTTTAAAACCATTTTGAAAATAGTTACACAATGCCTGAAACTTCCTCCATTTCTTCCAAATCTGATTCTTCCCTTTAGAAACTGAAGAATATAAGGAAATGGCAGAAAGAAAGCAAGTAGGGAAAGTACAAAATATAAAAAGGAAGTAGTGATGAGATAAATAGAATACCACACAAAGGAAAAGAAGTGGCAGATAGAAAGGAGTCTGTGGGAAAAAGCAGAAGGGAAAGAAGAGGAATAAGAGAAGCAAAACAAAATAAAGAGCCCATAAGGAAAACAGAGGTCATGACTAGTTGAGGAGAATGCTACAGTGAAGGATGGAAAAGGCCTGGTCAGCGAAATCAATGAACAAGAACCAGTGTTTTAAAACTAGGGTGTAAAACACCTGAAGGAGGGAAAAAATGCCAAAATACCTGGGAATGGAATAAAAAAATAGAGTGTAAAATGCAATAGAATGTGCATTTTATTATATAAAAGATTGTTTTAAGATTTAGTGTGTTTTCAGGTGTTCATGGATGTGACACTTACTCATGCAGATTATTATTGCTCAGAGTCCTGTGTCTGTATAATTCTGGCTATATTGCCTTTTAATGCAGGACTGATTTCTTGGCTTAAAGTCAATGAAATTTTTACCATTTATGGTACATTTATGCATCTATCCAGGAGCCCTCTTCCTCTTGTTCCTCCTCCTTTGCCCACTTCTTCATTCTTGAGTACTGTACTCGATGAATAGGCATCATAAAGACTAGAACTCATACAGCTCACATAAAATCCAGCTTCCCAGTGTTCACAAAAGGTTATCTATTCAGGCTCTGCTTATCTTCTGCTATCTAATGCAGAATGAACACTGTTTACATTTCTCATATATTTTTCAATCTGCATAAGTTGCAGTATAGATTAATAGCCCTACAAAAGTTTGACCTTCCATTCATTTTGTGTTCAGCTTTCTGTCTGAGGGGAGGCTTTGTATTTAATGGAGCCAATATTCTTTTCCCATCATTTCCCAGTGAGAAAAGGATAATTCTCATGCAGCGTACTTTAGCAGCTGGCTTCTAAGTGTCATCTATAGAATTAAGAGCAAGGATGGCACGAACCGCTGAGCTTGGTCCAGACACCTCCTAAAGTTAATTGGGATGCATGTGTTTGAGCAAATCTTGCCTCATTTATGTTTCTGCAGGAAATCCAGACAAAATCCACTGGTTATGATAAATACAAATTAAAAGAGAAAAATTGGCTGACTTTATCTTTGCATTTTAGGGGTTGATTCAAAATCCAAAATAACACCATGGATGTATGAATGGTTATGAAGCCCATATAAACAATAGAATACTGTATTAATTGTATTTTAATTGCACCCCATCCAAACCACAGATCTGTCACCAGCCATGAAGGAGGAGAAGGTAGAGCAAAGGGCTTACGCTCTGCTCTGATTTGTACTTTCAAGCCAGTGTCATGCAGGCAAGACAACACCTTGTCAGTGCACATGTCAGTAGGCACAGGGCACAACAGTCATGGCTTCAAGTCCTCTCAGCACCTGTCCCTGGGGAAAGATGCCAGTGGATGGAGTGCACAGTGGCTGCAGCAGCCTGGATTTACACCCTGTGTAAGAGGTGCGTGCAGACAACAGTTAAACAACTTCCACTGCCTCAGTGCCAGGACTGTCTTGAGGGGATTGAGGGCACCAAGCACCTAGTTCCTGCAATGCAGGATGCTGGCAGCCCAGCCTGAAGGAATCCAGTTGTTCTTAAATTTTAGCTCTAATATTTCTTGCCATGTAAACAAAAGCCCCTGTCTTGAGGAGAAGAGAGTGTAAGAAGAAGCAAGTAATCGCGTGGAGGATTATGGAAACTCCAAGAATGTTGAGTTTAGTGGTAACTGCCAAGCATAGCTGCGGGCAGTGAAAACAACATTTTCTCTCCTAGTTAGGCTTGTAAAATAAAAGGGAGTGGTCCCTATGTACCACTGTGGCAAAAGTCCTAGTTTCTTTGTAGCCAAACGTGTTTCTAACATGCATCAGAGTCCCTGGAACATTTAAAGCAGAATTTTGTCCTTTTCTGAAAAGCCCAGGACTAAGCAAGAGGGACAGACCTTCCAGATGTTCTGGCAAGATGGTGACTGACTTTTTCGGGGAACAAGGAAGTAGAGCTCAGTCCTCAAGATCTACATGTGGCCAAGATGAAAGGTTCATCCCAGAGAGAATCAGCTCTTGACTGCTGGCTGGGTGAGGGCTTGCCATTCTTGGGACTAATCTCATCTGGGGTGAAAGTAGAGGGATTTCTCTGAAGCCCATGAAAGCTATACCAGATTTTCAACCAAGTAAACCAGGGGTACTTTTCTAAGCTGTGCTTGTTGATTTGTATTTTATCACTAGGGATTAATTTTTCAACAACTGAACTCTTGTCAGTTTGGTTTCGGTCATTTATGGTTTGGATTTTGTTTGGTTTGGCTTTGTATGTTATGGTGGGAAGAATGAATGCTAATGCTGTCAAATTTTATAAATACTTGCAATGTGAAGGTCATACAGAATGCTTACTGATATATCATCATAGGAGAAAGAAAAAATTGTGCAGGGTAAAAGCTGAATTTATCTGTAAGATTTCTGCTACATTTTGTGCTCATTTTCCTTTTTCTTGTATTCTTTGTTAGAGATCTGATTTCTAGAAAAGCAGAGATTTCCTTGAAATGAAAATGTTTAAAGGAATCCACTAACCATTGTCCTTGTTAGTTGGAAATGAATGCTTATTGATCAGAAATATTGATCTAGCACTTTAGATTAAAACAATACTTTTGGTAGTGCAGTCAAAAGAGTTTAAAGACTAAAGTAAAAATGTAACTTCCACTGACTACCAAGTGATCGATCGTAACTGATACCACTGCCTTGGAACATAAGTTTACTGTGACATCTCTTATCTGCACTGAAGAGTTTGCCCTCATTGCTTTGTGCATTATGTATAAATGATTGATGTCAGCTTTAAGATTTTTTTAGAAACAACTTTCATTGTCTCCCATGCATTTGCAGTGCTGAAAATCACTTATATTAAAGAATTTCTCAGCCAGAATGTAGTAATTAAGAGCAAGAACAGTCTTCAATAGCTCTAGCCTCCTTCTGCTGTTACAGCCATCTAGCATAGACCAAAAATAACCAGCCTGTGGTAACTCTTTAAGTGGTGTATTGGGCTAAATTTTCTCCTCAGTTCCACCTTTATGACCTCGTTCACTTCAACAAAGGTGGGTAGGTGTGACCAGTCATTGAACTTGCCTCACATTCCTTTCTACTGGAGCAAAGACTTGCTAGTGGAAAAAAAGGTCAGAAACATTATAAACAAACTGAAATATTACGAAGATTGGACATAACACTTCTACTATTACTGTTACAGGAAAAGGAAAAAAAAAAAACAACCCACATTTTCTGGATAATATAAGGAGCCTCTGAGCCAGTTGCCCATCAGAATTTATTGGGGACTTGATGCAAAAGTAGACAAATGAGGTTGTTAAGTGACCCCTTAACTGGAGGCCATAAGAGTTTGTGCAGCCATGTGTCATGCCTGCCTCTAAAAAGCAATGTGAAATGCTCTGAAACTAAAAAATCCTTGTGCCTGGCTTTCAGAGCAGCAGTCCTGCGGCTGTTAAGAAAAAATATGTGCCTGCTGGGACTGATAATAGCTGATCATCATCACCTATCCCATTGCAATGCTTCTCAGTGCACTTTATTTTTTCAGCAAACAAGGAATGTATATTTTGCTTTTGCATGAGGCTAGATTGCAAGAAATACTACAATTACATAACTGTGTAGTAATTCTTCACTGTTAGCATATGTCTGCTAGTACACAATCAGTGACGAATATCTATATCTCTCTATAGAAAAATACAAATATTGAATGAATTCATTAACTTGCTTTTCCTTGTAAGCTAAATATATCTTCCAATACTGGTACATCTTGCTAAGACCAGTAGTGAAGACAGAGACACTCAAAGATTCTCTTTAGATGTGAAAAATTAGGAGGGAAATGTATTCAGCACATGATAAGAACCTGAATATTTTCTCTGGAATGAAAGTGGGGTTTTAAGTGACTCTTGAGGCCTGAGGAACCCCAGGGCAAAATTAATGTTAAAATGGAACCTCACATTCATCTTCAAAATCCAAAACCAAAGTATTTCTTCCCTGCTGCCGCTCCTAAGCAGAAGTCATTCTCATATACTGCTCTGTTATTTCATGAACTTTGCAATGGCCAAGAGAAGGCCCACAGAGAGTCGAGCGGCGATTCCCAAGTCTCTTTATGAAAGCAAACTGAATTTAGAGCACTCATGCATTTCATGGCAGTGGGAGCAACTCTGGGTTTCCAAGTTGTAAACAGAAAGAAAATTTAACCCACTGGGTCTCGTTCTTCCCACCAGGCATTTCCCAATTAAGTTGTATCATTGGAATATAGGTATAAAAGCATGGAGAAGCAAATTATCCAGATTTTGAAGTATTTGCAGAGTAAGACATGACCTACCAGTAAATATTTCTTTGTGATTTTCATTCTAGTTAAGAGTAATCTTTCCAGCTGTTCAGCCAAGGCTGCTGATTTGTCTATTTCCCCATGTTTTGATTTTCATTTTAAACCACCATTCCAGGCATTAATGTGTTAATTGTCAGGTTTGTATAAATTTTAGTAAAGCCATATAATTTTTGCATGGCAACTATTAAAAATATTTTTCCTCTTAATTTCACAAGGGATGCTGAGACTTTCAGAGTTTTTCCCTCCTGCAAAAGGGAATAATTTAGATTTTCTTCCATCCCCATCAGAAGTTGAGCAGATGAACAAAACAGATTCTTCAGAGACAATTTTACACAGAGTTACATCCATCCAATTCAATTATAAATTAAATTGACTAACGAACCATAGCTCATTATGGGAATCAATTACTCAGAACTGTCTTTGGACCAAAAATGTGGAAAATAAAAAATAATGGTCATACTTCAATATACCAGATTGTCAGTGTTTGAAAGCTCTGTTTTTCTCTAGCTTGGCATAGACCATTGCCAAAAAGAAATGATAATCATTTGTTTTACTGCTTGTAGAGATGTTCCTGCTTTATGAAGACTAGTTAATTCTTGAGTTTGATGTCTTTGGGACCAGCACCTCAGGCTTTTTTGAGATGACAGGCCAACCCTGGAGTAATGTCATCACATGGGGATCTTTCAGATCAACTTATGCAAATGTGTTATTAAAAGAAGCCACATTTTAGCCTCTGGTGCAACCCAAACAATAGTAGTGGAAAATGCTATGAGGTCGCATTAGAGGCATTTTCTTATTAAAATAATTCTTGTAACACAGTCGTAGTTGGTGCACCCCTCTGGAATGTTTTTAGCTGAAATGTGTAGTAAAAGTTAATGTAATAAACAAATCCTGTTAGTTTAAGACTGATGTTAAATGATGATGAAGGATTATTTAAAGTCCCTAAATAAAGCCCTAGGTTCAGAGGAAGAAAGGCTTACAGAATAGCTGTTTAGTATAGCTGGTAGTATCATTTGGATAAAATACGTCAGCCTGGGCAGTGTCAAGGACAACACACACAGAGCGTGTGCTGGGTCGCTGCACCAGCACACAAGGACAGCTCTGGCACTCCTCTGAAGCATCAGCCTGCCAGGAAGTGAGGAGAGCAGATCTCCTTAGAGGCTTCAGTAGTTCTCCTTCTGCCATGTCTTCCTGTTGGCTAGTACATGGAGAGAAGCAAGTCAAGTAAAACACTTTTTGCAATTCGTGTGTCAGACCCGTAGTCGCTGAAATCTCTAACAGTTAAAGTACTTTCCTGCTATAACTCAATGTATATCACTCAACAGGATTAAAGTAAACTATTTCACTGGTGTTTAGCTGTTATAAAACTTTGCAAATGAGATAATCCTAATGTATGTGAAGTATGCTTCGTTGCTTGGTTATTTAAAAAACGTTTCTAACTGGCATGTTGTATAAAATCTTGTTGCATCTCCTTCCTTCCCTCCCTTAGGCAGGGCAGGAGGGCTGCCTCTCTCATTAGGGCTGGCTGTGCTCTCGCAGAAGCAATTTTCATGAATGGGAGCAGGTCTGATGGAAGGCAGGCTGGAAATCAGGCAGCCTCTCTCACTCTGAATTTTCTTCAGACTGAACAGTTTGAAATGAAGCTTAGCTGGGAAGTCTAATAGTTAGGTTAAAGACCTGTGCCGCCTTTGCCACCGTTATTTCTTATAATCGATCAGAGTTTTAAAAGCATATTTCTAATACACATCAAATGTTGAATATTAATGAAATGCAGAAATATTTTGCATTAGGGACGTGCTCACTAGAATACCAGTGTTATCAGACAGCCAAGACATTTCCCCCGCTAATGCCTTTTCCCTGCTGTGCCCTTTTTGCACTGATCACTGAAGAGTTTTAGGCCACAAGTGTGAAAGGAGACCAACATTGCAACCCAGCAGTTCTTGCCAAACACCCCCGATGCTTTAATTTTAACCAATTAGAAGAGCTAGTCTTCCTTAGCTCAGAACTATATTAAAAGATATCACGTTCAAAGGCTGGACGTGCACGCCATTAATTAGGGGTGTCCGGCGAGGGGGCTGCCCTCAGCTGTCGCCAGGGCGGCAGCGGGCGCCCCTGCCCACCTGTTGCGGGCAGAGGGGCTCGGCGTCAGCAGCAGCTCCTGCGCGAGGCCTCTCGCTGGCCCGTGGGGAATTTGCACTAATTAGAATTAGTTGTCCCTCCGCAGTCCGGCTCCTGACACAAATTGCATTCTGCAGCTTTTTGTTCCACTTGAGTTCACAGAAAAAATAACCCGTGCCATGTTTGAAATGAAGCAAGGCAATATGAAAGGGTTTTATGTAATTGGTTAATATACTTTAACATTTTATATCTTTGATGTTGGTTTCTCAAAAAAAGAAATGTGTTTGCTTCCTTCTGCTTTTCCTTAATAATTATTTATGATCATACCGTGGGTAATTTAGATATGAGCTTGTTCAGGTGTCATTAAATTATTGTCGGGCTTGACTGCATGTGTAAGGAAACAAGTGACCTTTAAAAATGATAGTTTGAAGTGGAAGCCCTGGTAATGGCAAGCTGCAGAAGTGCACTCTGCAGTGGTAAGAAGAAAAAGACCTTTCACACTTATCAAGAGAATAACTTTATTGAATCATACAACCAATAAAGAGAAATTGTTTTTAAAAAAGTGGAAAGGGCAAGCAAAGGAGATAAAGAGAATAGTCTGTTGATGAAAATACGGAGAAAGATAGATCATCATTGAAAGTTGGGAAGTTTCACTCATAAGACACAGGTGGAAATGAGAAATCCTGCACACCACAGAGGCTGACTGCATTAGAGCAGCTCAGCTACCTGGTGGCACATCTGCCACTGCAGAGCTGGTGGTAACACCTCAAGGACCTGCCTGGGGAGGTGTTGCAATGGGTAACAAGCCTCTCACGAAGCACTGGAACTATCTGAGACTGGAACTGGAATAAAAAGGATGATAAACCATCCTTGTGGGAATTTAAAGAAAATCACAAGAGCTGCACCAGAGAGGCAGTGAATCATGAGCAGCCCTAAAACACTCCTGGGTGTTGCTGGATAATGAATCTGGTGTCCACCTCTGCTACCCCCTGGAATGGCAGAACGCGCAGGTCATACTGTCAGGGAGTCTTTGTCTTGAGATTGGTGGTGTTTAGGTTTTAGTAGTCAAGGCCTGGAATATTCTCTTTGGTGTCCAAGAAAAAAAGGGACGAGTAGAGCAAAAGTGCCAGTGAGTTTTCAGAGCTGGTAGAATTAGAGCAGGTGAAATCCACATGACTATGGTCTGGTCCAGGTTGGATTCCATATCTTTTGTCTGTGCATAGGTATTTTGTAGCTCTTCTATTGGTGGTAATACACATTTTTGAATAAAATTGTAGAAAGCACAGAAATGCTTTTCAGATGTTGGGGAATTAATGGGCATGAGGGTTACTGTTAGCCCATTGATGATCCCAAATATTTTACCTAGTTGATTTTTTAAAACTTTTCTTCATGTGTATTTCCCCTTGCAAATTAATATCCCAAGTGCCAGTCATTATTTTAACCCAAGTATCAATACCGTGAATATATTAAAGATATGATTTGGTTGTTTTATTTTTAAATTGCTCATTGTTGGCTTGATCCTGATCTAATTAATGGTAAATTTTGCTATGTGTAAAGGAAGAAGAGGAACTAAGTAATAGTCCCTTCCCTCCATGTCTATTAATGATATATTTCTGAAATTATAATGTCCTTCAAATGTATTCATTATTTGAATTTCATTTCCTGTCTAGTATTTATTAACTTTACATTCCACATCCTGCTAATGCGTCTAGATTAATTTATTAAACTGTTGCTTAGTTATGATTATAGTATTTTGCCAAATCCATGCATTCAAAAACTATGATTCAGAAACCCTAAATTTATTAAACTAGGCTAAATTATGAGGTTTGTGTTAAGTGCTTTTTTGGCTTTTTTAATCTCTTCAGTATTTGCATGCAGTATGTATACAAGGTATACAAAGAATACACAATGTGTGTGTATCCAGTAGTTTTTTCAAACTTTTCTCTGTAATAAGGGCTAGAAATACGATTTTTTTTAATGGCAGTTGATCTTGTTATCTTGCCATGTGACTTGAGAAGCTCACCAAGTATCACAAGCCACATCAGTGTTTCAGTAAAATCAAGCTCCCTGGTCCTTTTGTGGTTAGTCATATGTCTCACACCCTGGTCTTTCTTTTTTCTTGTTCTCAAGTCATCCAAGCACACCTAGTATAAATAGCCCTGCATATGAACACTCCACTCATTTCCATGTGGCTTTGTGTAATTTTGAAATCCAGTTCCTGTAGATCCATACTATAGAAATCCATCCCTGGGAGGACACAGTGATGAACTTTTAATTTCATATTTTAGTATCTGCTCCTCTGTAATTTTAAACCAGAGAGGAAAGCTGGCTCTTAAGATATAGTATCCTTCTTTTTCTGTTTACTAATCTTTGTCCCACGGATATTACTCAAGGAGTAAAAATAGATATGGTATTTGGAATTTTATGCCACTTCATCCCACCACTCCTATGTACTCTCTTGTCAAGGAGGTTAGACTGGAGTAGATGTCTGTGTACTGAGTGAATTACTTTTGGTACAAGCAAACTTGGAGGTTAAGCAAATGCTCAGTATTGGCACCAACTGCTGACCGTGTTAGTCATTACCACTTAGGAAACACAGTGTGTGTTATTCTATCATAGCAGAGGTGCCAACTCAGTTAACTCTATCACTGCCATTCTATAAAGGGGATGTATCAGCTGAAACAGTTTAGTGGTCTAGCTTTGGTCTCCCGTCATTTTAAAATATGACCTGACACCTCTAAAGAGGTGACAGCAGCTCAGAAGTTTATGTACAGACAAGAAACAAAGACTTCTACTCAGGAGCAATTGGACTCTCCAAGTACGAATCACAGCAGCAGCCAGTGAGCGTACTAGGGTCACATGTGGTTCAGCCCCTCTGTTCCTTACTCCTTCCTTTTCCTAGTGGGAGGTGCAAACCATGGAAAATACAGACCCATCTTAGTGCAAGCAATTTTCCTATTAGTGACACATGTCTTGTTTGCTGTTTGGTAAACCTTGTCCCAGCAAGAGAACCTCAGTTTTGCTAGGACAATGCACTGTATTAAAAACTCTTATCAGTCCTCCCCAGAGGTTGAGCTCTGCTGTGCAGAAAGGAGGAATTGCAGTACTGAAGCAGCTGGCTCAAAAAATATTTTAGTTAAGAATAGAAGTTGCTAAATGAAGCACAGAGCAGATGGTCTGATTCCAGCTTTAAAAACATATGAAGAGCTCCCACTTGAATTGCTGCATTTTCAAGGATTTCTGGCCTTAAACACGTTTGATTTCTAAGTCACCTATTTGGGATAACGTAAAATAAAAAAAGGTACTGAGTCCCAGAGCACCACCAATGTGTCATGCTGCCTCTGTGTATTCTCACTCTCATCATCACACAATAGAGAAAGGCGGTAATTTTAAATGGGCAGAACACACTGTAGAATTTCATGGGTCATATTTAGTCCATTTGTTCCCGATTGGCCACCTCTGGGTTAGTGACTATTTTAAACCATTCTGGTTTTCTCCTCTTCCTTGTCCCCCTGTTCTTCTTTTCCTCCAGCATAATCATCTTTCCCACCCCACCACCTCCCAGTACCCATCTCATAATGTCATCTAGATGTGCAAAGAACCTTACACAAGAAAGGAAAGAAAAATAATTTTGTATTTGGTCAAATGTGGTGCTTGTTAGCTCTGGTATAGCTAATCTTCTGTGTGTGACCTTTTCAAGCTTGGTTTTCAAGTAGATGGCCATTTTTTTTTTCTGAAAAGCTGTCTGTTGCAAAACATTCTGCTAAAAAGCAAATATAATAATTTGTCAAAATTTTATGAATTTGTAATTCATAATAGGCAACAGCAATTTAAGGACATAGTTTTCTGCTACTGACACTGTTGTCAAATACATGTGGGGAGGATAATCACAGTAATTTAACAAAATGGTTCATTACATTTTGTCATAAGGGAAAGTTTAGTTTGATTTCTGATTAGGAGTAGATCAATACCAAATATCTCAGTGTACATATCTGATTATTACTACAGGGCTAGACCAAAAGTCATGTATCAGTTTTCCAAGTCATGCGGTTCAGACTTGTGTAATATAAAAGGAAGAAAGTCTGTGTGCGAATGGGTGACAAAAAATGAGGTTCAGATAAGCATGAGGTGATAGTGTATCAATCACACTTTCACAAGCAGTCATGAAAATCCAGTATTCTTTAGGGATACCTGTCCCAGAGGAACATGTTTTGCTCCTCATCTCTTTGCAACATATTCTTAGCCTGAAAGGAAACTCCCAACACTGGGAAAGTGCCTAAGGAAAAATCTACATAGAGAAAGAAATTTATTTTTCTATTTTTTATATTATCACTTAGAAATACAGCTCTAAGTCCACTTTACTGGTCTACTTTCTTAGCTTTTTTCAGGCCAAAAAGGCTAAAAGTAAAGGTGAAAGGAAAATGGTGTGATTGTGTTAGGTGACAATAGGTTGATCTTACCTATTGCTTTGGGAACAACCTCCACCCTATTCTATCATCCCATCCTCTGCATTCCATAGTTCCCAACAGGACAATACAGTTAGTCTTTTTCCTTGATTTTATCAATTATCTTAGGAACAGGATCTAGCAAATCATGTAATTTTTTTGTATGAGAATCAACTCTCATAGCCTAGTAATTCTGTCTGTTCCATGTCTCAGTAGAAAGTAGATTGAGGAAATACAATTTCTCAAGGGCAAAATACAGTTTTCTAATAGCACCTTGGTAGCTCTAGGGTCTGGATTCCATTGAAAACCAAGGATATTTATGCTCCTAATACTCTTATATTTGGGACTTGAAATTTCTAAGTCATATGAGTGCTTTTGAAATGGATACTGCCTTAAGCCCAATTCCACTGATGCAACCCATACAAACTCTTTACCTGCTTAAAAATTGGTTCTAGTAAATTGGATTTGAAATGTGTCATTTTTACATTTGCTGACATTCCTGGGTCCACTAGTGGTTGTATGTCATTGGCATTCTGGGCATCTGCTGGGAGATAGCCTGTAAATTGCTCTGGACAGCTGGAGAAGAGTGTGGAGTCTCACTGTTACTCCGCCTAGCTCAGGGTGGCTGATGCGGGTCTTCTGCAGTGCTGGCTATGTGAGTGTAGCACAGTTTACAGCTAAAGTATGCCATGATGAACCTCAGGAGTGCAAAAAGAGTATTCACATAGTCAGTACAGAGCATCCTAGCTCAGGTATGGGGTACAGTGCAGGAGCTGATGGTTTCACTGTAGTTTTGATATTCCTTTACTTATTCCTCTTGTCCCCTGTTCAGATGCATTCCACCCTTAATGCATTCCACTTCCTCAAAGCACAGTTCTTTTAGAGGCCAGGATCCCAAGTGTGATCTGATCTGAGCTCTAAGACTTAAATCAGGTCATCAAACCATCAGACAGATGTCAAAAGGGGTGTTCCCTCCCACCCACAGCC
The DNA here is from genome assembly GCF_020740795.1 of Apus apus. Lineage (NCBI taxonomy): Eukaryota > Metazoa > Chordata > Aves > Apodiformes > Apodidae > Apus > Apus apus. The sequence goes on from NC_067288.1 coordinate 16,047,073, forward strand.
TGCTGTCCTGCCGCCTACCCTGCATGGGTACTGCAGCTCGTGTGGCTGCATAGCTGAGATGGATATAGCCACTGATTCTGCTGGAAACCAACAAGCCCAAAGGAAAGATTTCTCCCTAGCCAGGTCAGTTCCATGATCAGGCCAAAGCACAGTGAGGTGGGCATCTGTGCCAGCATCACTGAGACAGGGAGGAGGGGGCATAGAGCCAGGAGCTTGGGGGATGACAGAGTGCCTCAGCTTACACTGGTTGGTGTTCTCTCCCCAGCCAAGCTGCATTCCCTTTTAGCACCCAAAGGGCTGGTAGTGCATTTTCATACTTTCCCAAACTTCAAAATCGAACTTTTGGGAAAACTCAGTGTCATTACAACAAAAGTTTTTACTAATTTAACGTAGATTGAGCATATAGGTTAAGAAAGATTATGGGTAGAAAGAGATAGTGGGGACAGCAGGAACAAAATTGAGTTTACATAGGCAAGATGTATGTGTGCCTGGATAGTTCCAAGTCAGTTAAAAAGCTTTCCTTTTAAATAAGTGGTGGGAGCATTGAATTCAATGTGAGATGGATCTGAGCAATCAATCCTGTGGAACAATAGGTAGTAGTTAAAATTGGGGGGTTTTAAATGCAGTTTTGCAGCCACAGAATTTACCACATAATCCACCAATTCCTATAAAACAGCAGTAAAAACAGGCTTTCACTTTCATGAAGTGAAATTTGTGATCTGCCTGATTTTTACAGATAGGCTTCCTACCCAAAACCTCTTTCTGAATAAGTAAACAACATGCAAGAACAATACACCCTGGTGGAGCATTAATCCTGAAGTCTAGTAACAGCAATGCAGAGCCACTCAGTGGGGACTACAGTTTGTCAGTATGCTTAGACTTCATTATCAGAGATTTTCAGCTGCAGATACCAGGGTGGGAAGCTGAAGGGTGACAGATGCTTGCTGTCGGAGTTTGCTGGTTTACAGATCCCCTCCGTTGTTCCTGACATCAGAGAAGGAAGTTGTGTCCTCCATTCTCAACTGCTTCCTGTTGCCATACTGGGTTTCTAAAAATCCAGCATGTTGCCAGCAAGAGCTCCAAACTCTCTGTCTTGTCCACTGCAGGCATATTAAGTCAGAAAAATATTAAAAGTATGACAAGTTTCTAACCAGAGATAAAATATGGTCATCCTGAAGCAATGAACCCCACAAAGCAGGAAATCTACCCATTGCCTTTAGGCAGGCCCAGTGGCCTGCAGAGCATAGGAGGCCTTAGTAACAGCACTGTGATGCTATTGCAGAACAAAGCAGGGCTTAAATGGTAAACAGAGAACAAGGAGAACTTCCTTTCCCCTTCTGTCCTCTCCCCAGATGTATGGTGTTAGGTTACTTAATTAATTTTAACAAGGCAATGACATTCCCCCTCCACTTGTGCATTGTCTCAAAGGATGCAATGTACAAATATCAGTTTCAGCACGTGATTCCCTGCCAGAAAGGATGCTGGGCCAGATCCTGTCAAAATCAGTAGAAAAATCTCTTCTCAGAAAAAATTAGGATTGGTCTTTGGAAAGAAATAGCACAGTTCTGGAGAAGTCTAATTAATCTGTAAGGTGCTCAGTGTCTGCAAAGTTTTTTCTCAGAAACTAAGAACCGAGCACCTTTGCTTGTAGGTGCTATTTTTATCTTTGTATGCCTCTGCATACAATAAAAGCCAGCATAAAAACACACAATTAGAGCAGCTTCTAATTGGAATGGCAGGAATTAGGAGAGGAGAATAACAGCCAAAGTAAAAAATACATAGGGACAAAAGCAAAGTGCTCTAGCACACCACAAAAAGAGTGCTATTTTGGAGTAAAGTCTTATGCTGAACTGACTGCTTAAAACTGATGGCCAAACAAAGGACAGTTGAGATGGGTACGTGAAAGGAGACCTTGCAAGCTTCAACATACCAAAATAAAACATCCTCTGCAAACTGTACTGCCTTTCAGGGAGGGTGAGGGGACTGATAAGTTTATTTACACTTTTAAAAAGCACTGCCAATCCCAATTTATCAGTTACTGTCTTGTGACAATTTATTCATTGTTCACTGTTAGAAGCTGGAAGTTACGTAGGAAGCATGACTGGTGATAGCTTCTCTATTTCAATATGGTATAATAGAGATAACACAGTGCCCAAAAGCTCTACAGCTGCCTTTTTGTCTGCTTTGTCTCTTTTCATTACTCTATCAGAATCTTCATTTAATATAATCCAAAAAAGCAAGGTAATTGCTTCACTTATAAGTTATCATAGCTGTTGCATACTTATCATGTCAAAATTATTTATGTGGATGGCCAGGTTGATCTTGCTGTGTTTAAAAGCTTAAAATTTGAATAACTTCTGCCAGTTAGGTTATCAAAATTGCAGCATAAGCAATGAGTTTCTTCTTCCTGGATCCTTGAGGGAGAATAGGGAGCATCTCATTGTAGGACTAGTTCACTTGTAGCTGAACCACTACAAGGAGACTTAAAGCAATTCTGTAGCCTGGCACTCTGAGTCCTGGGAACAGACTTTATTTGCTAGATGAACAGTAAATAAAAACGGCATGATATAAATAGAGACAATACAGAGAGACATGAAGGGGCATTGTCAAGGTTGTTATAGGTCTGAAATTAAAATTATAAATTACAGACCTGTGCAGTTCTTTCTTGGTTTGTCCCTTCTTTTGAAACATGTTTCATAGCTCTTTTTCTGTATCATTTTTATTTCTTTATGATTTTGGTAGATGGTAACTCACCTGTTTTAAAACCCCAGAGGCTGAAATAAAACAAAGCATGCAAGTTCAGAAAGTAATTTTAACAACTTCTTTTTTTTTTTTTTTTTTTTTAATATAAAAGAAATTTCCTTCAGCCAAGCTCTTGGACACCATCAAAGAGTAACAAAGAAAAACATATCGCAAACAGATACAAATAATATAAAAAGGAATGTGCAAACGTTTTTCCAACACAGATGGTGAATTCATGGCATGACTGTCCTTTCATCATATTACTCAGAAACCAGGAACCTCGTCATGATAGCTCATCACAAGCCCATTGTACATTTTCACATGAATGACTTATCTGGAAATATGTTACTGAAAGTGGACAATTTGTTATTCACCAGTTGTCATTCTCCTAATAACGACTGCCCTAAAGTTTTTGGTTTTTCAGTTAAGTGAGCTGAATAAATCCCAAGTGACTGAGGCCACTCACGCACCCTGGGGTCTGTTAACGACCAATCACAGGAGTTTCAAACAGAAGAGATCCTGAGCAATCCACAACACACAATGTAGTATCTGTGAAAATTAGTTTGCATCTATATGAAAAAGAAGAGAGAGAGGATTTAACGTGAGAGAAGTCAGTCTCCATTTATAAATCCTTTGCATACGGAGAATGGCTAGGTTTGATGAGTTTGGAATTCTAAGATGTTTTGTAAGTTGTGTGTTCCCATTCTGGTTTTGCTGCCTTGGTTCTTACACAGCAGGAATTGTGACAGACCGTGCTTCTGGCAATAGGCAGCCATGGCACTGTGATGAGGAAGAGGGACAAACAGCCTTTAGCTCTGTGTCAAGCCTTGCACCGCTTTCAACTGGCCTGTGTGTTACAGTTTGGGCATTTACATTCTAGATAAGCTACTTCTCATATTCCTCAGTTTTTAAGAAATTGTTTGGATCTATCAGGAGACTGTAGGTGTTCCAGCAAGTGAACAAGCTATTGAGTCACAGACAGAAAAGACAAATACAGCACTTCAGTGGCTATTGCTGTGATTTTTTGGCTGGGTATGAAACAGTTCTCTTCACAACTCCCTTTGGCAGTAATTACTACAGCCTCTGAGACCTAGTAGATCTTGGGTAAAAGTCACAGTAGAGAAAAGGGCAGAGTTTGAAATCGAAATAGTAATTTCTCAATAGGTTGCAATACCAAAATTATGTGGGCTAAACAGAGATACTGTGCCCAGCTCATCACTGAGGATAGTTTTATGGCTTGTGTTCCAGGGCCTCAGTGATGCTTTCACCCAGCTATTTTGTGGTTTTGGACTTCAGTGCATTTTATTTACCATACACCTTAACAGCAGGCTTCACATCCAACGCTCATCTCATGTAATGATTACTCATTCAATTAGTGGCAAACAGCAGAGAGTAATGTTTGTGATTTTTTTCCAATCTCTGTTCCCTGAGGGGTTCTAAAATATATTTTATAAGTGTATCCAGGCAGTCATTATCCAGATCATGTTACGGATTTTGTAACTTCACAATGTATTTGATTGAAATATCATAACTCTTTCCAGGACAAAGGCTTGTAACATTACAAGGGCATGGAAACAGAGAGGTCAGCAGTTGACAGCTGGTGGTTGGAGACACACAATCACAATATTCCCCAAGTTATTACAAAAATATTTAACTGAACAATAATGGAAGAAAGTAAAAAAACCTAGTAAACATTAAAAGTAAACATAATTGCTGCAAATTTAATTAAATTCTCTGTTGTGTTTGATGTGATTGCTGATCTGTAAGTCTTTCAATTTCTTTGCATTAATATGAGCATTTCCTCAGTCTAAACCTTTTTGAGACAGTAGCATTTTATCTCAATTATTGCTTCTTGTCCATCAGTCTTTAAATATAATCTTATTTGCCTTTATGGATACTGTAACCCTTCTGTAGAGCTTTTAACCTTTTTAAAAATCGCCTTGACCTGAGAATACCCAAAGTTTTTTTCTTTTTCCTCCTCTGATATTTTTAATGCAATATTGAATAATAGAAATTGGACAGATGAGTGATTTCCTATCCAGAGACCTGCATGTATAGCTTAGGATGCTACAACAGGATTTTTGTTTGAATAATAATTTAAAAAAATTAAAATACCTTTATCTAGCTTTCTGCTAGCAAAGAACCTTCAGCTTTGACCTCCATTTCAGTGACAACATTGTAGCCTGTGCCACCACAATACTGGCTTTATCTTTTCAAAGGAAAAAAAAAAAAAGCTTTCTTTGTACAGTAGCACATTAGCTTCAAAGAGCACTTACCTCAAGAGTCCAGCTCATCCTTCTGGTAAATTTAAGAAATACTCAGCTTAAGATTGTCTGTTTCAATCATGGATAATGTAGATAACTTTGTGTCTAAATGTTACAAAGCAAGCTTTATGTCTGCTTTGTCTTTTCTCCCCACCCTTTCAGTTTTATTTTCTCATTTAGTATGTAACAAAGATGCAGGCTAATGGACGAATGATACATGAGTACAACTAACCCTCTTGGAATTTGATTGTAAATGTAAAAGTTGCAGTTCACCATGGCTGCTATTCACACAGCCATGTGTGTGTTAGATGGTGGGGGTGGGGGACAGGTATCTCACACGCAGTACAGCACCTTCAGAGGCAGTGCTGTGCTCTTTGCATCACCAGCCTGACCAAGCAAGGTCAGTGCTGCACTGGCCATGACTGTGGTCCCTCCATCTGCCTGCCCCCTGTCAGCTGGTATTTCCTTCGCTTGCTTACATATGAGAAAGGTAGGCACACTTTCTGAACCAGCTGGCAGGATTGCCAACTTAATGGCATAAGGGCTTTCTGATAGTCTCTCCTGAGCTATCATTGCAACAACCCTCCTCTCTGTCACTTCCCTTCCTACATACACAGTTTGACCATCAACATCCAGAAACTTGCTTTCCACTGTGATCACAATTACCTATCCCAAGCTGCAATGCTTAAAGTTGAACTATGGTTCATGAGAGCAAAAGGCTATACCTGTGAGCATTCTAATGTGCTAAACAACAATGCCAGGTAGCATTAACATATCTAGCAGCAGCTATTAAAAAACCCAAACATCTGCCAGAAGAGGTTGGTTTCCTATTTTAAGTTCTCTACTTGTAGTTCTAAGGGAAAACAGTGAGTTTAAGAAGCTGATGATTAGGTTCAACTTCATCTCCCTAGACCCAGGCAGCAGCAGTATTGTTCAAAATAGAGCACGTTTAATAGAAAGTAGGGAAAGACCAGCGGCATGATCTTGACCTGGATTAACACACACAGACACATATGTATAGTTGACGATTTACGTGGAAATGTCTTTATACTGTTTGTGAATTATTTCACTTGAATTATGGTTGCCTTGAATGATACATATTTTGAGAGTGTAACATTGCAAAAGTAAACTTTAACAAAAAGGGATATTTATTCTTCAGATTTAAAATTCATTTCCTGTATTTTTCTGGGTTTTTATCCTATCTAAACTGTAACCTTATGAGAAGAAAAATGAGAAACTATTTCTTTACACTGAGACCAGTATCAGATGAAATATAAATGTAACGATTTCTGTAAATGTTAACCCGCTGCAATACTCTATCCCAGAACTTAAGATCTGCAAACTGTTTTCAGTTAAGTTACTGCTCCTCTCCATGTTAGGTAATCCGATGTCATTTAAGTAAAATAAATTGGAACTACTCAAGGAATAAAAAGAGGTGAAAGTGCAGAATCTGGTTTGGATAAAAGTTTAATTCTTCAGTTCCCAGTGACATAGCCCTTACAGGAAGCAGAGCAAACTCAGACAGGAGTGGCCAAGTAATGAAGATGGATGCATCTTGTTATCAGCAAGCCATTTACTAGGGCTTGATGTAACCTTAAACATTGCAGATAGCTCAATGGCACTTGCCACTAAGCCTCTAATTAATGAATAGCAGGCCCTAAATTAACAATGTGCATTTACAGATGAATTCTGGGCACTCATTAAACGATGTTCAAATATCAAGCAGTAACTGTTAGGTTTATTCCTTCTGGATTACTGTATACAGTGTTTGTTTGCTGGGAGTTTTCACAGGAGGTTTTGTGTGCTCAACTGCTGTGAGCCCAGGTGTGCTTCAGGAAAGGGTATAGTTCACTGGTGGAGGGCAAGACGGAGTAGCTGTAAACCAGGCATTGTAACACCTGTGCAGCAATTTAAGGAGGATTAGAATGATCCTCTATTCAGACTTAACTGCAGTGGGAAAAAGAACTTGATAGCTTGGCACTGTTCTCAAACCTCCATTTTATGTTACCCTTCTTTGCAATATCCACTTGCAATATTTAAGGTGACCTGGAACAGTACACAGGAGGGTTCAGTCGTGGGATGTTGTTTAGTAAATTACTAGTTCCTCCACAGCTCATACGAGAGTAATGCTGTGGAAGTGGTCTTGCCCCCAGTGTTCCAGCTCTTTGATCAGGAAGACGAAGAGATAAGAAGCTCAGGATGAAATCTACACTTTAACATGAATGTGCCAATCAAATGGTATTTTAGGGCAATAGCAGTGCTAATTATTTAGATGGTCCAATTGTACATGATGTGCTTTAGGAGAAACAACTGTGCAGCTATCAGAAAGAAGGATTAAAAAGTAGCAGAGCATGTTGCCACATCTGCTAAGTCATATCTATATCAAATCAGAAAAAGTTTAAATCACTTACTGTGCTGAACTATAATGCAAGCTTGAGAGAATGAGCCTTTCAGAAATATTGGTGTAAACTGGGATTGGGGTCAGACAGGCAAAGCTGATTGAAGCGAAGCCAGAATTGAATCCAAAGTACCTGAAAAATTAAACATACTGTTCTCTGTAAATGGAAAGATAACTGATTTTCTGGGAATAGAATCTTTCAGACTAGTAACTTCAGTATTCAGCAATGTGAGGTTTTATGTGCTATGAAAGTTCTTAATGTGCCATCCAGCTCCTACCACACAGTAAGTTCATCAATACAATTTGAAAAAAAAAAAAAAAAAAAGAAAAAATAAAGAGGGGCTAGAATATAAATGCTGCTTTTCTGAAAGGCATCCTGCACACCATCTTATGCCAAGACTGTTCTCCATGTCAGAAAAGTTTTACTGCAATACCAGTCTGCTGTGATGTAAAATTACTAATATGATTGACATTCCTGTAGCATTACATACAGAAGAGAAACATCCGCTCTGAGCAGAGCTCACTTTCAGCTGCGCCTGCAAACATTTGGGGTTTGTGCACAGGCAGTGTAAGCAGGATCCCATGCGCATTCCACATAATCCAGTGCCATGCATCCAGTTCCATTTATGGGCAAAATGAAACACAGGCTCTTCTTTCTATGGATCGTCCCACATCAGCATTTTCAGAGTTTAATGTGGACAAATTTAGGAAAGGGGCTCTCCCACAGCTTCATGCAAGCTGTTCAAAACCAGCATTTTGCAGATTTAATTTTTTTTCAAAAGTAAGCACAATCTTGTACTTAATACAAGAGTATTCTTGTAGAAAAGATAACCGGGTTGGGATTTTGTCACCTGGATTTTGCTTTGTGATTTGTTGATAGAAGATAGGAAAAGCAGTTGTCTCGTGCACCTTTTGCAGTTTCTTTTCACTGTGGAGGTCTAAATCCATGCCATCCAGTACATATGTAAGGTGATGCTGTTACAGTATCTGAGAGTTGATTCCTTTTATCTTCTAACAAAAAACTTTATTTGCATGAGAAAACTGTATTATCTCTCATGAAGAGAAAGCTCTTCCCCCTTCTCTTTTTGTCATTTCCTTATAGAATTTTCTCTGAGGCTTTCCCTAGCACCCTCTGTCTTTCTCACTGCAACTATTTTGAAAAAAAGTAATCCATAAATCAGCAACAAGTATTCTTAGTTAACAGTAGATAAGGTGACAGCAACTGTAGGAGCTTTCCTGTGCTGTGAAATGCCAGAAAAATGAGGTGGAATTTATTTAGTAGTATGGGTCTTTTTTGGTTTATTACTCCTTATTAATAACAGTAGGAGCATCTTGTGGTCTGAATGTAGTTAGAAAGAAATGTGTAAAATCACAGTAAAAATGTTAGTATGGGTTTCTTAGAGTTCTGAATATTCATCCATCTTGTTTCTCCCATACATGCACAACAGTGTTAGTTGGCAGCATATGAGCTATAGTTTTGTATTTCTAGAACTGTCCTTACTCCCCTTTTCCAGTTACAGGAGCCAAGAACTGCAGCAGGGTTTGTAGAGGCACACATTAATTTCAGTTTAGTCCTGCAAGCTACATTCCTTTCTGAACATGTTTTAACCTGACATCATGTTCTTCCTCAAACTTCTCATAAATAAAGATGTGATTCATATAAACTTCCACTCTCCCCAGGCTCTGCCAACTCTTCATTTGCTTTTGGCAGACTTTATGGGCACTTCTGATCCTAGACAGGAATGACAAACTCAGCACCTTCCATGTGCTACACCACAGGCAGTGTGGCAGTGTCAGGGGACTGCAGACCACAGAAAATCCCCTTTCTGAGCAGAATGAGTGCCTCAGAGATCATGTCATAGGTTGTTTCAAGAAGAACAATTAGTCTGCGCAGTACAGGTGGTGGAGGGGGCTCCCGAAGCAGGCACAGTTCATCATGGACCAGGAGAAGGAAGAGGGTTGGATATTTTTCTGGCAAAGAGCTGCCTCACCCCGGCTTGCTGCCACAGACCACCTGTGGGAGGAGTGAAGGGGCTCTGTTTTGTCCGTATCACACTTTATCTAGTTTTGTGTAGCATCTGCATCCTTTGGAAAAGCATACTTATTGGTCAGTTTTTATAATGGATTTATATTCCTTAATGCAATGAGTTTCATGTTCTGATTGAAAGAACAGTCATTACTACCCACTTTCCTTAGTAAAGACAAAGGAATTTGAAGTTACTGTCAGATTTATACCTTGTTGTGCATCTTAATTAGCCAGACCATGCCATACGTTTTGGTTTCCCATCGGGTTAATGCATGATTTTCTGTTGCTTTGAGTTGTCACGTGTCCTTAAGTGAAAAGCTGCCAGATCTCCCAAAAAAACATTTCTGCCTCCTTTATGGGTGTATAAATACCACTAAACAAGCTAAAAAGCCGAGCCTGAAAGCCAGGTGGAGGTATTAAGTGAGGTGGAGCTAGTGACCAACGGTCTAAGACCCCTCTGTTCCCAAAGTCACAGTGAAGAACCGCCCAAAGACCTAAAAGCTGCTCTTTCATATATTCTAATAAAAAAATTGCAATAAATTACCTACAAAACAAGCAAAAGAAGTATTGAAATCCACTGAAATAAAAGATCTCAAAGGTCTGGAAGGATAAAATCACAGCATGAACCAAGATAGAGAAAAGAAATCAAAACTAAAGAAAAGAAATCAAAACTGAAACAAAAAAGGATGAAAATTGAAAAGGGCTGAGTGGTAGATGCACCTTACACAAGCTCTTCTGTCCTTGGAAGCAGTATATCATTTACTGGAGCACAACCATGATATCCATTTATCATAAAACCAATATGGGGTATCATGCATACCATCTGTGAGTCTTTCCAAGGGTGAAACAGACAGTATAAATTGTCTCCAAGTGTCAAGGCAGAGGGGCAAGAACTCTAGCAATGCAGCAGAGCAGTCCCCTGGCAACAGAACAGCCTCTGCCAGAAATTTGCAGGATATGCTTAATTTGAACAATGAAGTTCAAATGCATGTAGGTAGGAGCCATCCCAGGTACAGATTCATTACACTGTAGAAATTCTGGGCAGAAATCATAATGTTTGTAGCAAGCCCAAAAATTATGTGGAGATGTGTGCAAATTAAAGTGTTGAAATTAACACTGGACTAGTATCAGAACTCAAAAGATGTGAAAGAGGTTGACTTCTGAATTATAAGTTGGTTGCACCTGTTTACATCAGCTGAGCATATAACCTAGGCTGGTTTTCATGGTTTTTTCCTTATTGTGGTTTACAGTGAACCTTGGAAGCTCTAAAGTGAAACCTGCTTCCTTATATGTCCTGACATGTGCTTTTTTTTCTCTTTCGAACACACTTCCTGGCATGTTACTGTAAAACTATGTATATTAGACTCCAGGCACTTCTTTAAAACATATTTAAACATTATGAAGGGCCAGCGTTGTCCCAAGGGATTGGTAACAGGACAGAGGCCCCTCCAGTTCTCTCCTAAAGTAGGACAGTTTTAGGCTGCAATACTGCAAATCCATCTGAGATCAGTAGTGAGATTACAACTGGGCCATGAGTAATTTGTTTGTCTCAGAGAGCATGTCTGTGGACTGATCACACTGCCTCGCGTCTTTGTGCCATTCAGATTTGTTTAGCCAAATCTCTTACAAGAAATGTTAATCCATCATATTATCTGATTGCTCAGCTGTTACTGGTCATGTAACTCAGGTACAATCAGTTCCGTTGCCAGATTGGATAAAACCCTACACACGTGTCTCACTTGGAAATGTGATCATTAGTAAAAATGTTGCTTCCTAATTTGTGAGAGCACCGTGTCAGCAAATTTGCTGAAAATGCAAAATAGCCCATATATTTACCCTGTATGTTTTATGTTGCATTCAGTGGGTGAGACCAAAACCATCCCAGTTACCTGCCCTTGGCTCAGTAGTCAGTATGAAAGACAGTAATGATTTCACACAAATTGTTGTTTGTTTTAACTTACAGCCCTCAGATACAAAAGTTGGGATAGGGAACGTGTGGAGATGCCCTTAAGGATCTGCTGTTCCTCTCTGCCATTCCTCCTCCCTGCAGTGCACACTGGGCTCCATCCTACACTGAATGCAGCCTTAGCTGCCCCAGTGCTTTCCAAAGGAGAGCCACTGAGCACAGGCCATGGAGAGGGGAACCAACAGGGAGAGTCTTCCTATCCCCAGACCTCTTCACCCTATCCAATTAATAAGTCAGGCTGTGTCAGATGCATATGTATCTAATGTATTGCATCACATCTTATTCATTTCAGTCCTGATTAGATCTCTAGTACAGGGAAGAAAGCTATAAATGCAAAGATTAAAATTGTCACCTATATTTATTCTGGTCAGCACCTAGAATCCCACAGCTGGATACTGCAGAAGACAATAACAGAATCACAAAGTCACAGAATCACAAAATCACAGAATGTCAGGAGTTGGAAAGGACCTCTAGAGATCACAGAATCATAGGGGGTGGAAGGGATCTCTGGAGATCATCAAGTCCAACCCCCCTGCCAGAGCAGGACCACCACATATTCTAGGGCAGTTCACTTAGAAATGCATCCAGATGGGTCTTGAAAGTTTCCAGAGAAGGAGACTCCACAACCTCTCTGGGGAGCCTGTTCCAGTGCTCCCTAACCCTTACAATAAAGAAGTTCTTCCTCATATTGAGGTGGAACTTCCTGGGCTCCAGCTTGCATCCATTGCCCCTCATCCTATCACAGGGCAGGACTGAAAAGAGATTGGCCCCTCCCTCTTGACACCCACCAGTCAGATATTTATATACATTACTAAGATCCTCTCTCAGTCTTCTCTTCTCTAGACTAAACAGCCCCAGGTCTCTCAGCCTTTCCTCGTCAGACAGATGTTCCAGTCCCTTAATCATCCTTGCAGCCCTTTGTTGGACACTTTCTAGTATATTCCTGTCCCTCTTGAACTGGGGAGCCCAGAACTGGACACAGTACTCCAGGTAGGGTCTCAGTGTCTCAGTAGCACAGGGTAGAGGGGGAGGAGAACTTCCCTTGACCTGCTGGACACACTCTTCTTAATGCACCCCAGGATTCCGTTGGCCTTCTTGGCCACAAGGGCACATTGCTGCCCCATGGATAACTTGTTGTCCACTAGGACTCCAAGGTCCTCCACAGAGCTGCTTTTTAGCAGGTCGGCTCCTAAGCTTTACTGGTGTATAATCTTTTCTTTACCCTACTAAGTTTACTCATAGGCTCAAGACCTCTTTTTTCAGACCCTTTTTCAGGACTTTGGGCTACGGAAATGGTTTTACTCAGAGTTGGTATCCAGAGCATCCAATCTGCTGCGTCTGCTATTGGAGCCCCAGCAGAGACTACTGGGACCTGCCCCTGGGGCTGCAGCCAAGCGCAGCAGAGCGGTACATAGTTTAGCCACAGCACTCATCTGTGTACTTTTGGAGCTGGCAAGTCAGTATAAGTGCTCATCAGCCCTAGCCAGGCACAGATTCTTTGATATGCAGCTTGAAGTGATTTTCTAATATTCATACCTTCAAATAGGGCCTCAGTTTGCCCAACAGTAAGCACTCAGTAGTTTATTCGACAATTCAAATGGAGTTCCCAGCTTCACTTCTTTTGCTTGAACTAATGGTTCTATTGTTCTTAGAGAAGAATTCTCTTTCATCATAAATAAACTATAAAACGTTCTTATAGGTAGTAGAACTGAAAAGCAGCTTTTGGATGAAATTGGCATTTGTGTGCTTAGTGCTGGAGGTGGCCACGTTGCTGAAAAATGATGTTGTCTGTAATGCCAGCCATATGACAATTAACTCAGCAGAGGAGAGTGTGTGAATCCATTTCCAACCTGTTTTAATAATAGGGTAACAACCAAAGTGCTTTCTCCAGTGGTTAAACCAATATTAAATTTGCCTAGAAACATGTTTACAGGCTTTTCCACTGGGTTTGTCTATTGCCAGTGCCGTGAAGGACATCAATTTTCAGTAAGACAACTGCCTCTAGCACTGGGATTGGAAACGCCAATTGTAATTAAAACTTTTTTTTAAGCAAATGCTTTTTGCAGTTTAATTATGGCAAGAAATGCTTCTTGTTTTGTGAACTTCCAGACTGTTGAGCTCAGCAAAACTCCATTTGGCATTCAGCAGGCAAGTCCTGTCCTTGCTGATGTCAGTGGTGCACTTACTACTCCAAACACAACACTGGATATTCAGCCTTAAACAAAATCAGAACAAACTGTACTGCACCAGGTTAAATGTGCTGTAAACACTGATTATTTGTGACCCACATTTAAGTCTAACCATGGGTTATGTATATTTTCCCTCTTTTATATTTTTGCTGTAATCACAGTGTGAGTCACACAGCCTATCACAAGTGCAGATACAAACAACAGTCATTCTGTATGTTTCTATACAATGAAAACACAAAGAGAAAAGTAATCTCACAACAGCAAATGTTTTCTGTTTTCCCAAGGCTCTTACTGGTGACATTTCTCCCTGCACTGCTGTTTCTGCAATCACATAGCAACACAGCCCTTGAAATGACTTTTTGATAATATATACAGTATGGTTTGGAGAAACTGATTCCACACAAATGCCACCTGTTTAAACGCTAAATGACATCAAAACAAACAAAACAAAACAAAAAAAAAAAAAGGAAAAAAGAATGACAGTCCTTTGGAGGAAGGTGGCTCCTCTGTTTGGATGACTGACTTCCTCTATTCAGCTATTAGTCTTTTTTCTTGAGCTGCAAAGCAAATGACAAGCAAGTGGATCTAGCAGATTTAACTTGGTACAGTGCCTGACCATCTCATAGCTTGCCCTCCTACAATCCTTCACAGGGTGAAGGTTTGCTAAGACTTTGATCTCTTCTCTGTTGAGATGTGCTTGCAGCCTCCTCAGACTGTTTCTAAATATTGCCATTTCAGCTTTTAAACTATGCACTTGAGAATCTGCTTCTAGCAGGGCCCAGCTGGGCTACTTTTTAGGAAGCATTAATATATTTTGAGCAATGGAAATGAGACAAACATCTAACATTCAAACACACTCAAACTTTGAGAATTTCAGATCTTCATCTAAACTCTATGGTTTGGGCTACCCTTCCTTCAGGAAAGCATCTGCATTGTTCTGAACTCCCTTTTTTCCAAATTTTAGGCTCTCCCCAAAAGCCACTTTGCTCCTCTTGTCACTGCACAGTAAATTGAGTGCAATCCTCCTAACTGAAGCAGGAGCCTCTCTTTGCAGTCTTTGCCTATACCACTGCACTTTCTCCCAACCACCAAATCCTAGTTCTCCCTGGTGCCAGAGCAATGAGGTGGTTATCAGCTCACCTACCAAGTACTAGCCAGAAGTGAATTCCAGATTTTTATCTTAAGACTTTGCATCTCTGTGTATAATTAATGTCTGAGCATGTATAGGGTTTAACTGTTGAGCATGAAGAGGCCTGAGGAAAGACTACCATAGCTATCGAATACAGCATCATTCAAGTCATAGAAAAGTTCTTGTCCAGTCTGAAAATGCAGAGATAAGGCTTGACCTTATTGAGTGATGAAGTTGGCTGTCATGTTTGCAAGAGCGAAGTGGACGTCACCAGTGTTACACATTTCAATGCAAATCTATGTTTCTCAAGTTCAGGGCTATTCAGCTCTACAGTCTGCCTTTGGCTCATCTCTAAAGAATCTTTGAGGCACGGGGAATATCATTAGGAAAGAGGAATTAGAGGGTCAAAGAAAAAAGTTGAGAGATATGGAGCTGCATATAGTAAGAAGTAAGAAATGGTGGAAAAGAGAATGCAAGAGGTTGTTATTATTTCTTTAATGAGCAGTCCTTTTCAGGATGGTTTCTGAGACTTGCACATTTTGCAGTTGTATTCAAGTGTGGAAAATGGAGAACTCTTTTTTTTTTCTGACCACAGCATACTCTTCTCCCTGCTTTCTAAGCTATAAAATTAGCACTAGCAGCTATAATACAAAAGAGCCACAAAAGAATTTGCAGTCCCAAGCTTTCTGAAGCCAGTATGGCCTATTATGGATAGTCCCTGTAACACAGCCCCAGAGGGAAGCAATATGCCTGACTGATGTTGTCAGCTTTTAGTGATAGTTTCTTCTGTGCCTCCACAGCATGTAACACTAGATTGGGCCTCTGGTTGAGACTACCAAGAAGTTCTTTCATGCCAACAATTATTTTTATTCTATGAAATTTCTTGCAATTTCTCACCACAGGGTTTTTGACCACCCTAAGTATTAATGAAAGTGAAGTCAGCAGGACATACAATGTGGTCAGTTCTCTCTTCTACACTGGCTTTGCCCACACCAAGACTGCAGGAGAGCATGGTCATTATGAGCTGATTTTGAACACATTTTCTATCTAGAAAGGCAAAGAGAAATTACTGTCAGTCAATGTTCAGTGTCTTCAGTGACAAAACCCGTTTTTTCACTGCCATGGGTGCATAGGGATATTGAAAGATAAGGGGTGTCATCACCCCCAAAGAGAAGTATGGTCCAGTGTCAGTAGCATGCATCTGAAATACTGAGATGAATTATATCAAGTCAAGTAACATACAAGTTTCAATGCATACAAAAGACATACATAAAATTATTATTATAACAATGTCACTCTATTGTGAAAGATTTGCGTGCCATCTTCCATTGATATCAGCTGTATAGGGTGTCAAGTATGTTGTGCTTGCAATAATTTTAGGTATGTAATATTTTCAAGTTCAGGAAGTTAACAGCTTGGGCTTTTTGCTTTGCATGTCGTAACCTTTTATGTTATAATTTGGTTAGATGAGGTGAAGACACAGAGGCGCATAAATTGGAGACCTCAGCTCTGTGATTATGTTATTGCTGACCCTCATCACATCTAACATTACACTATGCAGCACTTGCTCACAGGAAAAAAACTACCTAGAGAGAGGAGGCAAAGTGTAACTTGTTCACTTGAGAATAGTTATGTTTGGATAGTTATATATCAGGATAGTTACACTAAAGTCAGTGTTACATCACTGAGGATTTGGTTACAACCTCTTCCAAATCTGCCTTGTAGATTGAAAACACACATAGATCCAAGTTCATTTTTTATCTGTAACACCTTTTTATAGCATAAATCTTACAAAGGAACCTTAAAGGAGGGAGCCCTTCTCGATGACTTCAGGCTTACTCTCTTCCTGAAACCACCAAAAGAGGCATGATGGGTCTTCCTGATTTCCAGCAGTCATAACAACTCCTGAGTCAGAGCTCAACAAGTGACCCGAGCACAGCCCACCAGCTGCTCTACCTTACAACAGGATACGAGCCAGCAGGCAGCTGGCCCAGACTCCGGTGAGCGCAAAAGGGCTGTAAGGTTGGCATTGCCCACACACAGACACCTTCCGGAGTCTGATACGTGCTTCTTGGCCGTGCCATCTGATACCATGACAATTGTTTAACACACAAAATTGTTGTGGCAGTGGTGCTGTCAGCTCAGGGTATTTGAGGAAGGGGTTTCCTTCTTGAATTACATTTTCCCAATGCAGGACAGAGCCGTCTGTGCTGTGCTCTGTCCTGAAGAGTTTGTGAGCAGTGTTACATGCTCTACAGCACCAGCTGTAATGGGGAATGACTTTCCCATACACCAGTATAATTTAATTCATGAAGCAGATTTCATTCATCTGCTTTTTAAAACTAGCCAGGGAATCTGAAAGTTGATGCAGGCACACAAGCAGCAGCAGAACCGGCCCCTTTAAGACTTTATCTTCACAGACATAGTGTCCCAACTAACCTTCAAGAGAATGAAGATTCACAGTGCCAGTGTGTAATAACTGTATCTCACTCCATTACAGGTATTTCAAGGCCATTCTGTGTAAACAGTGTGCATTGCTTTGTGTCTTATTCTGTAAAACAACCAAGTATCTTGCTTGCAGATATATGTTAAGGTTTAATGCATCTCCTGCCATAAAAGTGTTGCTCAAGACTAATGAACAAACAAATGTTTGCTTAAGCCCCTTTGTGAAAGTCAAACAAGCTTTCAACAACTATTCATGTATTTATTGTCAGATGTGAGTCATCACTTAGGTGCCTGGCCCTGTGCTGTTAGCAGCTAATGCCAATAGTTTCACAGCATTTCTTCACTCATTTTTTGCTCTTCCCACCCCCATTTCCAGCACAGTTTCCAGCAAGAACCCATCTGGAGAGTGTTTTGTCAATGGCAAAACTGTCTCTCCTCCCAGGCAGTTCAGTCCATAGTGGCAGCCAGTCTCCTTGCTGTCTATGATATGAGGGTGGCATTTTGGGGCCCATCTTAGCCTGGGGATCCTGCTGCCCAAGTGAGTGCAAGCATGGCCATCTCCTCTTTTCTCTGTACCTGGCTTTCCAGGAACCTAGCCGGGGTTCAGGCTCAGTGCATATCCTCTTCCAGCCATAGATGTGCCAGCAGTGGGACTATCTTCCTTCCAGCAGCTTGTCACTACTCCTTTGCCAAAAGTTAGCATCTTCTTCTAAGCTACCAAATAAACTGTTTGTGTGTGCACTCCCTAACCTGTCTCAATCACAATAAATTGCTTTATCCTGAACAATTAAAATACCTGGGCTTTGCTAACCACACCCGTATCTGGGACAGTGGCCATTTCAGCAGATGTAGCTGCAGCTGGAGGAGAGTGTATGTCTCTTCCTATAGACTTAACAGCATCTGCAAAGTTCCCATAGGATTCGCCTTCTGGTACATACTATGGACTTACTAGGTGAAATACGAATGGGAGCTTCTTTCTTGTGTTACTGGTATTAAAATTGTGTGTCAATGCTTGTTTTATTTTTATACTTTCTCGTAAACAAGCTGAAGGCTTTAAGAATATTTTTTGTTCTGCTGTTACAGAGGAATCTACCCAGGATGGAAAAGAAAATCAGTGTTTCAGGGTTGTGTTAACTGTGGGGTTTTTTCTTGTGTTGCATGTTTCATTATGAGGAAGGAATTAAAAATCCCTCCTAGACAGTACTTAAAATATCAAAGTCATTGTTTAATGCCTTTGAGTCACTGTACAACTAATTCAATTGCACAGTGTAGTGCAGTTTCACGGTATGTGAAACACAGATAGTAGAGAAGAATGATTGGAAAGTGGAATAAACACAGCATTAGTTTGCAAATCTGAAACTTTCTGATTACTTCTTTTGCAATGATCCAGCACAACAGCTCATCAGCAGAAGTGAGAGCAGGGACTTGTAAATCCAGAGCCCCTACCTCCTCCATTTAAGCTAAGCTACCTGTGTTGGTGGTGACAGGAGGCTCTACTCCTTCCCCTGAACCAGCCACTGGAGGTGGGTCTGGTCACCACTAGCTGCCAGCAGCTTTCTCTGGAATAGACAAGAATCAGAGCTCTGATAGTGACTTTAGCTTTGCTGAATGCTTCACCAAAGGAGGAACCTCAGGTAGTCAGGGACCAAGGCAGCAGAAGTCACTCAGGAGAGCCATGCACCACCAACCTGGCCTCCTCTACATTGGAACTGATGCTTTGATGGACACTCAGTAGCCTACAAGGACCAGGGATGCATGGGGACAGCACAGGAATTGCAGCTCTTGTGGCACTGGCAGTAAAGGGTCATTTAATGGTCAGCGTGGTATATCTGACTTCATGCCCAAACCTAAGGGTGACGATATGGGAGATCTTCCAAATACACTAGAGTTTAGTAGGGAAAGGTACAGATCCATCTGCCTGATTTGTGTGAGTCCTGTTGTCATCATAAAGGAGATTGTTCCAGATATTTACTGAATTTATCATTGTACCAGCTTTGTGAGGTAAAGCAGCAATGTTACCCTATTTTACAAATGACATTATGATGTACAGAGGCTCCAACTTCACCTCTCTGGTCACATAAAGGGAGGTAGTAGAGGTGTAGACCTATCTGGATTTGCTCTCATTTAGCTAGGTGTGGTAATATTTCACCCACAGATTCAACGTTTCTTCTGATGCAGGCTTTATGTGGGTAGAGACAAGCAGATCGGGGGCCCTATGGGCTCTCTGAGAACACTGAGTAGCCTCCTCATTAGGCTTACCAAGATCCCTGGAGCTGTTATGCCTAAATTAGACATGCCCTGCCTCAGCCTCCTTACCTATATGTAACTCTCCCAGTGAAGATGTGCACAACTGGGTCTGAGCTAGATGTTCACATACATGTGAGTGCCTGAGCCCTGAACAAGCATCCTCCACCTTTCCCGTAAAGCTAAAATGAAGCTGTGTGCTTTGGGCATATCTGTGGTTGGTAAACTACCATGTGGGAGTAAAAAACACACCCGATCCTGAATTCTGCTTTGGTTTAATTTATTCCCACATGAAAACAAACACAAAAAAATAAGTATCTTGAAGCTATCATGCTCACCATCCAAATGTTGATGCTTAGTGTTTGCAACTGATTAGTATTGCCACTGGGTTGCAGATACTTCCTGTATTAAATGGCCCTAAACAGTGAATGTCAACATTTTAATGATGACAGCGTTATTTTAAGTAGTGGCAGTTTGGCAAAAAGAGAAGGTAGGACTGGGATTAGTCTTTAATGAACATCCTGGACAGGCACAGATAGGAGAGGAAAAGGAGAAAAAAAATGGGATCAAAAAAGAAGCACACACAAGCTCATAAAAAGTTTCTGACAAGCTAAAAGCCTCAGAAACAAATTTGAGTTTAAAAATGCATTTGAAAAGTTATAGACGCACTTTTGTACAGCACAACAATGGTGGAATGCTAATAACGTTTAATTTCCCTTGACTTCTAACCTTCTTAACCTGCTGTGCAGCTAGAACAGTGCTGTAAATCAAAATATGCTGTATTGTATGGTGAACATGTGTATTGAGTCATTCCAGACTGCCTGGTGCTTTTTAAAAACAAAACTCACAATAGTGTTTGTGCTGTTTTTCATTTTTCATAGACCTTTCCCCTCAATCATGCTGCAACTGGTTAGGTTATGTATTAAAAATACAATATAAAAAAGGGAGAGAAGATGTAGGGGTAGACATAATACCACAGAAAGTACAGCACAGTTGAATAAGCCAAAATATCCTTGACATTATTTTCCCCTTTGTTCTAAGTGTTCTTCCAATTTCAATAAAAACAAATTGGAATATTGCCTGGGGTCTCCTAAATCATTAGTAAATTAAGAATCTGTTTTTAATAACATTTCACTTGTAAATAATGCATTAATTGACTAGCTTGAAAGTTAGCTTGAATGTTAGAAACTCTGGCACTAAATGTGTAATGAAAGAAGTGTGCTGTTTGAGGAGGCTGGATGGTAAATGTAACAAATGAAATATGACAGTTGATATTTGTGAAAATGGTGATATAATTAGAGGACACCTGCAGCTGTTTTCCAACCAAAACAACAGAAATTAAACATGTATAAAGTATGTGTGTCATATTTTCTCTTGGCATATTTCTTTTGTTCTTCTTAGGGCTTTTATGTGGGGGAGTCTTTCTATTTTTTTCTTACCTTTTGTCAGGTCATATGTCTAAGCAAGTAACAAGTGTCTCTTTGTCCGATGCTACCATTTATTAGATCTGTAAGGGAATATTTTGCAGAGTAAAGGCAAAGAACATGAGTCTTATTTACCAAGAGCTGTAAGTTACTAAGCTCATGACACATGCCCAAACATACTTTAACCAGGGGTGCTTGGGGATAGCCAGGAATTACGCCAGGACTCTTCCTATGCAGTTCCTCTTTGCATGTGTGCAGCTGAAAGAGAGTACTGCCTTAGCCATCTCACAAGGGTTTTGAACATCGAGTTTCTAATAATAAACAAAAAACGTGAAGTTGTTGAAAAACACAGATCCGTGTGTCATGCCACTACTGGGAAATTATGAAACATATTGACCAAAGATGGCCAAAAATTACAAATTTTTGATCTGGAGCCAGAGATGCTGGGTATTTCAGTTCAGGGATTCTGTTCCATCTGTCCTTGCTCCATTCCAGTTGGTGTGCAAGAGAGCATCCTGCCAAAGAAAGGATTTGGACTTGCAAAAGCAGGAGTCTCTTGGCTGATTCTATTTGGAGTTGCAGCAGTAACAAGGCAGTGGAATTACTCTGGTATAAACAGATCCTATATTGTACAGCAGATTTTACTCCCAGTTAGCTGGAAGTAACTGGGAGTATGCTAAATCCAGTGCCACCCCTGTTCCTGTGTACTCCACCTGAGGAAGGACTTCAGGTTCTGCCAGGGTCACTTTTGCTAGGCTTCAGCATAGACCAAATGGCCCACAGTGAAAGGAAAAACAAAACCAGGGCAAGGCGAGCAGTCCACACCATGGGACTCAGCTCTCACTGGGACTGCTCAGTGGAAAATTTTCTCTACGGCTGAGGCACACGAGAACGAAATGATGTGGGGAAAGCCCCACCACACCACATAACCAACTGCGGATACTGTAAATCTTCAGCATGCCCTTTCTCAGCTGTCAGAATCACAGACATTCATAAACAAAGGGGAGCAGGGACATCGAAATTCACTTTAAAATAAACAATGTGGACTTTGATTTGGAATGTTCTAACAGGATAGATATGAGCCATTTAAATAAACATACCAGCCAATTGTGTCATCTTTGCTTTGGGGGCAGCAATACCTTTGTTACTGGGTTTTGTATCTGTTTTGATTAGAGCTGTGTCAAGCAGCTGTTGAGATTGACTTTGATGACAGATAGGATGTACTGTACATGACACTGGAAGCATAGTATCATGGAGACAAATTGTGCAATGGCTGAGAAAATCCTCACAGCTCTTTCAGAAATGGCAAAATTCTTCCCTGTGGTTGCAAATTATGCATTTTATTTGTCTTAAAGTTACAGACTCAGGTATGGCTGCTCTTGCAGGTATCTGTTGGTATGTAATAGCTTCCATTCTCCACCGCCTCCACTCAGCTCAACAAGGGCTCTGTTTCCACTCTTCAGGTTCAGGGTAGCACGCTCTGCATGCTCAGTTTATTCCAATATTGTTGCATATGATAATTATGGCAGAAAAGTCATTTGCCACCTCCAAGGACAAGGCAGCAATAAAGTTTCACAGGAAGTGCACCCTGGTTTCCTTGTTATAAATCACACAAACGCCTAGCTGGGCTAGTCTCATTGACTTGCACAGTTTTCTAGATGTGTTCCCCCAAGGTTTATTTTACAGGTACGGTTTCCTACTCATAATGTACATCTCATCTACCTAATGGCAATTGGTGATGTAACCTGATACAAAGGTGATATAAAATAGGTGCAGATCAAGAGGACATGTTCCAAACCTCTGCAGGCTGCTGTTGGCAGCCACTCTCTGTCTCTCTCCTCTTAAGGATCAAGATGATCTCCACTGGGTTAAGGCTGAAGGAAGTTCTTACTCTCTTAAAACAAGTTTTGTTAGCCTGCTCCAACTCTCTCAGCTTTTCTTTGTTCACCAGTAGTTTTTAGGAGGCAAAAGGCTTACATTTCCCAGGTAGAAGGCACAAAGTAAAAACAAACTGTCTGCCAGATATTATAATATCTACCAGAAGGAAGAAGTTGCTCAGCCTCCCATTATCTTTCACCTGAACAAGAACTTTACCAGGTGTTACTCACAAATATATATTTAAAAATACACCTTTATTTTGGCTCCTTTGTGGGGTGTTTTGCAGATGCTGAGCTTTGGAGTAGATGAGAGATCCATTATAAATTTTTTTTTTATTCAATTTGCCTAAAACCCCTCTTTGATTAAATAGGATCAGCAACAGAGGTAGGGACTCCAAAGGCTAATTACTTTTTCTGATCTAAGAGGACATGCATAAGAAGGTGGCCTTTTAGCTTGTTGCCCACAGATTTGCTGCAGCAAATCAGGGAGCTGAAAGCACAAGGATTTTGACTACCCCTGTATTTGTTTTCCAGGGAAAAGGTTGTTGGTTTAAATTAAACCTGCTAAATATGTGGCCAAGATTTGCCCTGGCAAAAAAGAAATGGCCCTGCCTATGCCTATGCAATGTTACACTGACTTGAAGGTTTTCTTAGCTAGAGAGAGCTAACAGGTCAAAATACAAACCTATTCATTAAAAGAAAAAAGAAAAAAGAAAAAAAAAAGTTAAATTAATCTATGAGAACATAAGGAAGATGTGCTGGCTTAGTTAAATATGGCACAACTGGTATTATTTAATTAAAATCTAGTGTGCAGCTGTTAGGGAAAAGTCTAGCCAGTTTCAGATAGAAAAATAAACCCCAATAATATGTTGCAACATAATTTTTACACTAAACTCAAGAATAAGGTGGGGGTGAATGTTTTGTATGTGTGTGCATACATATGCATGCATATACATCTGTGTCTGTGAGAGTAAGAGAGAGGGAGAAAAGACAAATATGCTCAAATACCTTTTCTTTATTGAGAGAAACTATAACCAAAACTAGACTTAGGTGAGCAAGTGGCTGGTTGGCTCCAAGGACACACAGTGTCTGTTTAGAGGCTGAGGACAAGGGGAGGTGATGCTGTGAGCTGCTTTGCCTGTGCATGTGAGCCAGGACTTTCTTTCTTTCATCACCCAGGTGTACACACTGGACATCTCAAAAAAAGAAAACAGCTTTATTCACTGAATGAAAAAACATTTCAACTGTGCAATTTTTCAGTTTTCTCAAAGAATGACAAAGATGCATTTAATTTTTATAAATAATAGTTATAGTTAATTGCATTGCTGGTGTTTCTAAAACTTACTGGCCTAACTTCTGGTTTTACCACCTAAAGCAGTGTATTTCAGCTTTTCAGATAAATAATTGTATCTATTAGGCTGGCAGAAAAAATAGCAAGTTTTGGAGAATGCTTTTGAGGAATGAAGAAGTTACGTAAACTAAGGAAAGAGAAACATAACTCTGCGGAAAGTTTTAGTGGAATTATTAATTTTTATTTTAGTGACTACACAGCTGTCCAATTTTGCATGACACTCTTCAGAGAGGAAAAGAGGCAATGATCAGACTTGTAGTATACTCGGCTACACATAGCCATAACCATACCCTGCTACACATAGTATCTGGCTGAGAAAGGGGTGGGGAAACAAAATTAGGCTACTTTTCTCCTCTTCCCATCCTAGGATTGGTAATCCCAAGTTTCTGAAGCTGTGTCTTGTCCTGGCCTTGCTATATTGCCTTTGCAGGGGCAAGAAATTTTTGAGCAAGATTGCACAACCTAAGGAGTCTTCAGGGCAACACGCCTGTTTTTTCTTCTGCTCTGCTGTTGAGCCATGCAAAACTGCCAGAGAGAGGGCTGAGAATCAGGCATCATGGTAGCTGTCACAGGAAGCTTGCAGTGTGCAATAGATGCATTTAGGAGAAGGGAAAAATGAGAAAAATGAGAAGCAGGGAAAGGAGTTTAAATGCTCATGTAACTTAGGATCATTTTATTAATTACTTCTCCAGTTAGAAAAGAACCACCTGTTTGTAACGAAAAGGAGTTTGTTCATATTATCATAACACCAGTCTTCTATTCCTGTTAATGAAATAATTGATATTTGTGGAATTTTACCCTCCTTGTAACATTTTTTCAGAACAGGTATAGGTTTTCTAAGATTTTATTCACTCTCTGTTATTTCATGGTCTCTGTGTGGCATTTGTTTGGTCATTCAAAGCAAAGAGTTAACCTTTTCCTAGTTCACTTTTTGTCTACAAGTGAAATTCATGTCATGACAAAATAGATTTAATTTGCCAAAATGCAGTGGTAGGTCCTCTTCTTTCCTTATGCCCATGATCTCCCTCCAGGAGCTTGGAGTAGCAGTCCCTGGAAATCACTGGCCTTTCCCTCTTCAAGTAGCTCTCAAAGAATATGCTGGATAACTTGTCTAGCCAGCATGCCAGAAGTGAAAAGTAAGGTAAAATAGACTTCCAGGGAGGATCTGAGGGGGAGGTGGGAGGGAATATTTGAAGTAGAGGAAGGTAGCTCTTACTCCAGGGTTACAGACTAATGTCTAAAAGTGACAAAATTAGAACAGGGAAAATAAATCAAGCCACAAAGTCATTTTTTTTCAGTGGCTCTAGTCCATAAGGAACAGCAGTGCTGTATGAGGAACTACATACCAGAGCAGATAAGGGGAACCAGAGAATAAAACAGGTGAGGGAGGAGGGCCAGGTCAGTGGGAGCAGAGCATGGGAGTCCAGAGAACGAGGGAGCTAGCTGACCACCTGCCAAGTGGGCATGGCAGAGCACAGAAAAAGGGAAACTCACTCTCCAAACTCTTCCACAGTTGTGTTGGCTTTCCTGCTTTCATCTGTAATACCTGGAAAAAAAAAAAATAGTTACAGCTCCTGTTCTGCCCTACTGGACCATGTGCCCTTGGGGAATCTTAAACCATGAAGGAGCCACATGTTGCTCAAAGCCACTACACTGTGCATGGGAGGCTGCCACCAGGAGCTCCTTGGGCTATAAGTAGCATCCCTACCATGCCTCCTGCTCTTCCTGGGCACGGTAGACTGAGTTGAAGAGCCTGAATGCTGAATATGTTTGCTCTGAGCAATTGAGACCCTTATATGTTATTTAAGGCATGTTTTTTGTATTTCATCCACTGTCTGAATCTCAGATGCTGAAATATTCACACAGCTCTTCATTCTTTGGGGAGCAAGACACAGGTTTTCCCCAGTGGCACAGCGATAGCCTCTGATCCGTCAGCCTCCCGCTGTCCACTGTCACTGCAGCTCACAGTCACCGAGTGGCCCGAGGAAGAGCTGGCACTCAAGGTTCCCCCTCCAGTGCCCATAACTCTGAAACTACATGACATCTTAACCTTTATGAAATTTCTTCAAGACAGCATTTAAAAACACCCAAATCTTTCCTGACCTTTACATTTTAGTAGAAGGTTTTTTGTTTTGTTATTTTTTTAAATTGATGTTCCTATGTTTTTTTCCTTAGCTGTGGCATTTTTAAGCTAGTTCAAGAGAAGCTTTGCTTTGCCTTTCCCATCCTGGTTGAGCCAAATCATTAATCATAAAGGAAAAGCACTCTAGACTTAAGCCTAACTTTGTAATGTTTTTATGTTTGTGACATTTTATCTTGTCTCAGACAGTGGGAAGTTCTTATCCTTTTAATTTATAATCTGGTAGTTTTCCACTTGACTCTACTTTGTAGCTTCCCATACCAGTTCTCACCCACGTTTCACCATGCTGTGGTTTGGTGATTGTGTATCGGGTGTACAGATCATTCAGAGAGTGTCCCAAGGGGATCAGTGTTTGCGGCCCTGGGCCTTCAGGGAGCTGACACCTTTCTGTATGTGGGAAATCGAGGTATCTTCAACAGAAAAGCCAGTGGTGCAATTTGACAGTAACAGACTGCCTAAATCTAGAATTAATCTGTTGACTGCTTCAGCAAAGCTGACTTAGTGTAAAGCTAACACAAGAGAGGAATCAGTCTTGGCATCTTTACACAAAACTGGATATTTGCAAAGAAAAGCTGGAAACTTGAAAGGAAGCATTCTGGTTTTTTTTCTATGGCACTTGCTCCTTTTAACGTAAACAGAAACTGTGCGTCCTGAAGTGTGCAGCATTCTGCTTTTTACAAAGGGAAAACTTGCCACATTCATATATAGTCTTTATCTAGTATAATCTCATAAAATCTTCCATGATAACAGGCAATTATAACAGTCAAGGCTCAGAGTCTAAATACTCTCCAGTGGTACTGTTGGATTTGTTTATACGGTATTGTTCTGTTGCAAGTAGAGTACAACACTGCCACTTTGTAGCCACAAAGATGAGTTCTGCTAAGCCTGTGTAAGTCTCTGCTCTTTAGCCCAAAAAGCTGAAGGTCAGTTCAAAGCTGCTTGTTGAGGGAAACTAATCCTACAAACAGTACATTCGCTGGCCATTATTTCCAAATCCAAACTGTCTTATAGTCATGAAATGGAAAGTTTATGGGGAAAACAAATGCTGCATTTATTACTGTGATGCAACATTCATAAAATATATTTCATTGGGGGGGAGTTTACACAGGGGGTAATGAGATTTTTCCTTTATACATTATTTATAACTGCTTAATCCAGGTGCTGTAGGTTATTTTTTTATCCCTCAGCTTCACTGCTGCAAAACACTTCAGTATTTCTAATTTATTTCTGCTTACAATACAGATGTTCTCAATTGTGTCTCTAACTAGATTTCAACTGTTATGATTGCTTTTGTTTGTTGTGTCACTGTACACTTAGAGGTTGAATTTGCAGTACACAAGTCAGGTTCTAGCCAGCCTGTAAAAAGCCTCTAGTGATTTAGTTAGCAACAAATTAAACTATGCCTAACAGTAGTACCTTTATCATTAGTGGTCTTAATCTTCAGATCATTTCCCTGCAATTTATGTTGCTCTGTGCATGGGCTCTTATATCTTCACATAAAGGTTTCATCCTTTTAAACAGTATTTTTCAAGATGACCATTTGGAAATAACATTTGGAGGAACATTTGGGTTGTATCCTCTAACTAAATTTCCAAGCTGTTGGTAACGGACTAAAGAAAATGTGGTCTGCACTGAATACTAAAAAGCTGCAAATGTAAGAGCCTTGAAGGTTATGTGTAAATATTGACATTTTAATTTTATTTTGCATACAAAAATGAACTTGCAGTGTTGCTTATCTGATCATACAGCAATGGCCACATCTGCATCATCTGAGATCTATTCCTCACACTTCTGAATTTCATAGATGTTCCAGAGTTCTCCCATTGAGGATGTTATTGATGTCCCTGATTAGACAACAGATATCTGGGGATTGAGTGTCCATATAGGAACATGTCAACCAAGAGGCAGCAAATGGAAGCAGAGAAAAAAATAAAATCCTTTCATCTTCAAAGGCTGTTATATGTGAAGATATGGGCCCCAATAAAACCATTAAGGTCCTTTCCTGAGATGTGTAATGGGACTTTAGGGCATTCAGCATCCAGCAAAACAAGGTCTTTGGTTCATCCTAGAGGAAGCACAGAAAAATAACTGTAACATTACATATACCCCAGCTGTTCTTTGCACTTAGCCATACTGCCCTTTCCCCTTGAGTGTGAGTCTGTTGCCATTTCTTTTTTAACCAGGAGTTTCTGTGTAACCCCTCAGGGTCTGCATATTTACGTGCTTTTTTCCTAAAACGCTGAAAAAGACTGATGTGCAGATAATAAAGGTTGCACTTCTTAAGGGCTGTTGTTGATACTAAATGCATTTATATGTTAAGTACTAAGATGGTCACTGTACAGTTTGTAATTCCAAGGCATTCCCCTTAAATCTAATCAGAAAGCCATGAGATCTTGGCTGTTCAAACTACAGATCTGGGTAACTGCTTCATGAATGGCACTACAGTCACTGAAAATCCCCAGTAGTGACTCAAGAACACATTAGTTCTCTCCCTGGGCAGCCTAACCTGAACACCAACACTATCAAGAATTTTTCTAAAGTATCTGCTTCCACTTTTTAATACTCCTAGTTCCTGCATTAAACCCTGGCATGCTGTTTGCATCAGCTGGCTGCCTCTTGTGCTCCTCTAGGGGTGTCTCAAAGTTTATTATTTTTTTTATTTCCACATGTGACAGAAGGATTTAATAAATTGCAGAATCATAAATTTCATTGAGGAGGAGGGAGGAAGCACAGTAACTTCTTTGTGCTACATGGAGACTGTGTAATTTACATAAATACTGCCTGTCTGTTTAGCAGATAGAGTGATTAAGAATGACCAGCGAGGCTCTTGTTTGGTCATCTTCCCTGTTCTTGTGTAAACTTCATTTAATATAGCCTTCCTTTTATTTATTTGCCAAAGAGTTTCTGACTCTCACAGTCCCCTGTTTTTATTGGACATAGCAGTGAGCCTTACCAAGAGGTGCAGTGCTACTTTGCCCAAGTAAGAGGATATGTCCCTGATTCACTTCTCTTCAAGAAAGCCAGGCATCAATGCACTCAGGCCAGCATGCTTCTGGCAGCTCATGCAAAGTATGGAGAACACATGTAATTTGTCCTTTTTAATTTATTCTTCTCTATCCTGCAATAGAGTAAGCAGCCTCATCCTGTATTAGTCAAAGCTTCCGAGAAAGCTCCCTCTGTGCTTCCCGAATAGTCCCGTAGTGACAGTGTAGCACTGTGGAAATAAAAGACAAGAGACATATGCAAATGATGAGGTCTGCTTCTGAAGAGGATGAGCCCGTTTCCCTTGGCAGCCAAATGTGGCTACGGACAGTCTTGTGGTGGCTGGTGGATACATGTGTCTGTATTCAGTTCATGGCTTCTAGCTGGGCTCATGGAAAGGCTGCATTGCAGAATGACAGGGCCGTGTCCCGTGCCAGCCAGCTGAGGAACAGTGGTAGATTTATTAACCTCAATGATAATCTGGAAAATTAATTCCCCCTGCTTCTCTGTTTGGGGGAAGTAGAGTGGGGGAAGTGGAGTCTGGAAGATTTTGCAAGGACTAAGGAAAGGCTTTAAAAGGAGCAGTAAAGACTCAGGCTTGGAAAGAATCTGCAGTTTCGGACATGAGAGAGAATCAGGGCAAAATGCTTTATAGCAGAAAGTTTTTACTTCATGATGGGACTAAGGTCAAAGAAAGCTGATGTGATGGGAGGGAAGCTCAACAATTAAGAGAGCTCTGCCTTGCAGATAAAAAAAGATGGAGATTTTAGAGGAACCTGATGCTACCCAAAATGTTACTGTGAATTTGGAAAATGAGTGTAGAATTTATATGGTCTGCATTGACCTCTGTGTCTCTGTGCTATCTAGGCGTAATTTTGTTTGGGGGGCTGAGTACAGCTAAACTGCATGCTATCATATTGCAGAAGAGATAACAGGCAAAGATCCACCACCCAGTAAATATGCCAGAAGGGCCTGGAACAGAAACAGTGCTGCTGCCTACCTATATCTAATAGGAGCTTTAAAAGTCACTTGATTTATTGTGACTTCCTTTTGGGGCTTGCATTTCAAGAAATACAGGCCAGCTGGAGAAGACAACAAAAAGAATAATCAAAGGACTTAAAAAAAAAAAAATTATCTGTGAGGAAAGATTGAATGATCTGGGGTTGTGTAATGTAAACAAGAGGAGTCTTAAAGAAGATAGCATAGGTTTTCAAGTAGTTGAGAAACACGGCTTCAGAGAAAAGGAGAATAATATTTTCTTAAGTTCCTGGCAGAAATTAAGTACCAACAGTCTTCCACTGCAGAAAGATGTCAGTTCATCATCAAGAAACTCTCGGTATTCTGTCAGGAGTCTGTTGGCATACTGTGGTAGATCAGGAAGCAGTCGTGTCTTTGTCATTGGACAGCTTGATGGAGAAAGTCATGATAAAGACAGTAGGCCCTGCACTGGCCTTGTGAGCACGGTCAACAACAGGCTGGTGAACTGAAACCCTGTAAGTACCTAGTGAGTAAAGTCTTAGCAAGAGACAAATGGATTTGGGTCAATTTTGTAGTTTGGACTCCAGGATGAGGTAGGAGGTGGTATATATCTTGGGCATTTTGTCAGTGGGAATCTCCCGCAACTTTGAAAGCAAATTTTTGTCAACTCAAAACACTTTTCCCTTGCCAAACCCATACACACTACCTTCATCTTATCTAGAGAAAGCCTCAGCTAACTGGCTTTCATCCATGTCTTATCTCTGCCAGACACAAGGAAGCTGTAACATATGGCTTCAATGAAAAGGAGACATAGAGCTTGGTGTCATCAGGATATTGATGACATTGTAGCCTATGCCATTTTACAATATCCTCAAGTGGTTTCATATGGGTTTTGAATAAGAAGAGTAACAGCAGTGAACTCTTTGGTACTTTAAGCTGCAATGGGATAGAAAAAATATTTATCCGTGCTTCTGGGATCTTCTTGACAGAGATTGTCAGAACACTTCAAAGACTTCCTTCTCTCTTGTCAACCATTTTGCCACAGTAGCAACGTGTAACAGCAAACAGGAAGCAGACATCATGTCTGGACTTGGTCTGACTCAGATGCAGTGTCAAAGCACAGGGAGGTTTTGCAATATTACATTAAAATAATGTATTTAAGAATGTATGTGTACAGATGTGGGTCCATATGAAGTCATGTAACCATATTGTGACAGAAATTTCCCACCTTTCCTGTAAAACTTCTAACATCACTAATCAGAATGTATAATCTGACTATTAACGGGAAGAATAAATGTATACGTAGTTTAGAAATTTTAGTCCTGAGAGCTGAAAAAGTGAGAACATTCTGTGCAGCTGATCATCCACAGAAGTCTTGCAATGAGACCTGCCTTAATAGATCAGGGGGACAAACAGCTAAGCACTTAATCAAACAGGGAAAGGAACAAGTGAAGTGATGTAAACCCTGTGTGAAAAAGGGAGGGTAGAACCCATTAATAAAGACCCAGAATGGGGGAAGAAGATATAAAATCTTACTTCAGTATTAACAATTACTCTTCAGGCAGATGTGTCTTTCCCCCCCAGGCTTATGTCCATCTGGAGCTTCAACCTGCACTGTGCCAAACAAGATTTAGCTTAAATGCCCAACCATTTATTTGGAGTGTATCATTGGTGTACCTCTTTGGTTTGTGTAAAGGTTTGCTGATAGCAATTTATATGGTATGTAGTCTTGAAAAGTCTTTGCTTCTTATTTTAAAAACATATCATCTGTATGGTTCAGGTTTCACATTCTTTTCTGCCATCAGTGATGAGAAAAAACTGTATATGACTGTCAAGTGCCTCAGCTGTAATAATAGAAGTAAAATAAATACTCCAGAATCTGACCAGCTCACCTTCCTCAGCCATTTCAACGTAACCACAGGGGGGTGTCCTGGAGGCTCCAGATGAACTAGTGGAAGACTTTTCAAAATACAGCCCTACTGGTAAGGCCATCTGACCTTTCTCCCTTCCCTGCTTTGATATTTGGTGGACAAGACATAAACCATTCCAGTGAAATGTTCAGGCCTGAAAAATGGTGCATTTTCCACCAAAACCACACGGGGTTGACAGGTGCCTAAATGGAGGAGGAGCTGGATGAGTGAGGTGTTGAAGTTGGGTCACCATTACCATTCCACCAACATTACAGAGAGAAAGGGGTTTCTGCTCACAGGAATTGGTGTAGGGTAGGAATGAAGCAAATTAGTGAAATCCATCTTGTGTTCTCATAACACAAATGCCAGCTGAGCTGGAGTGATGCTGTGCAGTAGATTGCAATGAAAACATGCAGCTTGTGATAAGCTGACAGGAGTTGGACTGAGCATAAATAGCTTAGAGACATCAGTGGGTAAAGGCAAAGTTTTTCCTTTTGTGCTTTGAAAAGACATATTTGCTGTGCTTTCATTTTCAGAATAGAATACATTGTGTCAATACCAGCAACCATATTTATCATACTTTACACTTCCCATGTGACAATTTTCTGTCCCTATATATGTATATTCTCATTTTTTTGAGCTATGGGCTTGTTACAATGATTGTTAAAACTTTCTGACCAAGGAGCTTAGACTTTCTCAGCATGACTAACTGTTTTCTCAAGATGTCCTGGCTGCAGTGGAGTGACTGTGCTGACATTTGCACAGGCGGGCAGATGGTGCCTGGGACATGTCTGGTTGCAGTGCAGACCTGAAGATCCAAGTTGAGGAAGCCAAGCCACTATGTTTTGGCCTGATTTATAAGAATTCTGCTTCTCAACAAATGTAGCCTGTGGTATCCTTTCTGCTAGATGTAATGAAAAAAAATGGTTATCCATAGGAAAACAAGCCCACAGTTAAAACAAATGTTTTGGCCAAAGGCCATAATTATTTATATCAGATATCTCTGTGTGTTTGTTCCATACCACCTAAAACTATTTAAACTCTTTGGGAAATACTATGATTGTTTGTAAGATAAATCACAATTGATAATTTGTGCTTGGAAACCATGCAGTATGAGAAGAAACTGGGAATATAATGCGGAAATGTAACTGGGAAGTAAATGGTCTTCTTGAGTTGGAATCTGAATTTTGCTTTCTCCTAAGAGTCAGTTGTAAATGTGAAATAGTTCGTTCACTCTCAAGAGAGGGATTTTGCATTGAGGCTACCTGTGGAAGTCAGTAGATGTTGCTGGGTACACTGGGAAACAGATTCTTCAGACAGAAGGAGAGGATGAGTAGGAAAGCATGCTTTGGAGTACTTGGAACCACAGACTGATTCAGTGAAATCCACTTGTTTCCGAATTGCAGTTCTGAGAATGAATCACATATTTTTTTATAGATAACTAATTGCTGAGAACTTTATGTCCTACTTTGTGACTGACAGCTAGCTAGAGTTGTTTTCAGCTGGGGGAGATGTCAGGGTCTGTCCTGCTGCATCTAGGTGCCAGGACCCTTGGCATACTCTTTGCAGCTCTGCTGCTGACTTCCTGCTGTGGACATTGTGTTTAACTTCCATTATTTCACTTTAACCTAGTTGGAGAAAACTCATTGATGTAACATTCCTTTAGAATTGGTTTTTCATGGCTACAGATAATGGAGTTTATGCAAATAAAATGCTATCCCAGAAGTCCTCTGATAAGCCATACAGACTAGAAAATTACTGATTTAGGACATAAGTGGGTAAGATGGGTAAACTTCATCATGTGTTTGAAAATGGTTTATGCATATATCACTTTTTTATCTTCAGTCCAGAACATTACAGAAGCCTTAGCAAATACAGCTCTCTGGTTGAAGCACCAACATCATAACAGTTTTTACATTCTTGCTCTGCTCTGCACTCGTACTCCTGGGAGAGCTCCATGGACTTCAAGGGTCAAGGCAATCCTGCAGTCATGTAGAGTTAGAATTATTTTTCTTTAGCAAAAAGATTTGGTAATGTAGGAAAAACAACGGAGCAAGGCCAGCTGTGGCATAAACAGTGATTTTACTTCTCAAATTTTTAAATTGTACCAATGAACCTGCTGTGTACTAAAACCCCCATTTTTTATCTTCTTAGTCAAGAGCTTAGACAAAAGGGTTGGAGTGGCCACACTAAAAAGAAACATTAAAGATCTTATATTTGGCACAACTATTTTATTTCGTATTTTCTTGCTAACTGCTTTTCCTGCTTCATGCCCATTTCTGCACCTACTTATACAGGAGCTGAACTTGGCCAAAGACTGACAGTTTTTACATCAAGACACATATATAAAAGGGCATTCAAATCAATCACCACTTTGCCTATAGATTTCAGACATTTAGGTGTCCAGCTAGGGCAGATGTAAACTTCTTGGAGGTATAAAGGTAGCTGAAGTATGTGGGTTCAGTGAGCAAGGTGTAGCAGCAGCTGGGAGCAGAGCACTGTGATGAGTAGGCATGTGCTGGTTCTTGTCTTAAGCCAGAAAAGCTTTCTCAGTGTTGCCCTGTGCTGTAGAGACGTATCTTGTAATCAACGAATGAATGTCCAAGTCTTCCAACACACACTTCTGTAATGAAATACCTAACAGGTAGGATTGCTGTGCCTGCAACCAGGCTTTCTTGTTCTGTGACTTTCTGGGATCAGCAAGTATCTACACAATGCCTGGGGAGCAAATTCATGGCTGCTGCTGCAGCTCCACCATTGCAAGTTGCTGTTTTTCAGGTCTGCGGGGGAATCCCAGCTCTTTCCAGTTCTGGAAGCAATGAGTTGGAGCTGCCCTAAGCCTCACCTCATCACATGTCACTGCACTGGGGTGTGCCAAGAGGTAAAGTAAGCAACACAGAGGGCATCTGGAAAGAGGAGAGACAGGAGGAACTCAATTTGGCAGATGCTGGAGCACAACAGGTTTTCAGCAGTTTGTTTTGGAAGTAATTGTTTGCTAAATAGCAATGCTTTAACTACAGTGGAGTATCTCCAGCTTTTGGAATATTTTTTGTTATTAAAGACAAAAGTGTGCAAGAGCTATAGGAACACGGTTGTGCTCCTAGTTAAGATTCACTGTTCATTAACTGTTCAGACACTGTGATTTTAGAAGGGCTGGGCTTTTAAGTGTCTTTTCCTAATTCTTATAGTTCTCAAATATGCCCATTTTAATTGCCAAGAAATTAAACTTCAGGAAGAGTAGTAGTGTTATCTGGTGTGTGCATAGGCTGCCTCCATCACACTATTGCATAATCAAAGAAAGTATAATTGGAGCTCTGCGAATTTGAGGCCAAATCCTGCAGCCTAGTCTGTTCATCCACTGCTCACATAAATGGATGAGTCCTTGGGTTTTGCTTGGCTAACAAAGTACCATCCTGTAATAACAAAGAGGAAATCTATGCTAGGATTCAGAGCAGCTGTTTTTATTAAATCTAATAGACCAACTGTCACCTTGGTATCAAGCAGGAATGATTCTCCTAAAATGACTGGAGCTGTACTGGTCTCAAATTTCAGGCCTGAGATCAGAACCAGATCCAGTCTGCTGAAAAATAAAGCAGTTCTGTCACTTGCTGGTAGTGAGGAACCAGTTACCCAAATCTTAGCTCTCTCTATGTCCAAGCTGAATTTGTACACTATAAATATGTTACATGGTCATCATAGGGTGCTCTTCTAAATATGTTCCACAGTGGTAAGTATTAAAGCTCTTTTTCCTTCATGCAGCTTGTCTTCTAAAGTTGATAGATGTTTCTGCACTAGCATTTTGTTCTGTTCCTATTAAAACCATGTTAAGTTCCAGGAAGAACTTTAATATGTTTTGTCTTTCAGAACTATTATAAATATCCCCAAGTTCAGGGTCATGCTGTCCATAACCACATACCTTTAAATCCAAATATTTGAGGAGGGATTTATGGGAGGGAGGGGTTAAGTTTACAGCAGGGTTTCCCAAATAAAGTTATGAAGGTGCTGGGAGAGAGGTGAAAAAGGAAATGATCAGTTCTGCTTCCAACATGGAGATACTGCAGAGGGGGGAGAGGTACAGGGCAGTGTAATTTTCAAAGTGCTGGTTTACAGAACTTTAAAAGGTTAATTAACTTATTTGTAGCAGTAAACTAAGTTTTATTGTTAGGTATGAGTTGGCTCATAGTTATACTTCGCAATGTTTACAACATTCTCCTTAAATCTATTTAGTGGGCAAGAAGACATCCCCCTTCTAGTACCTCAGAAATCCCTATGGCCTGTGTGAAATGCTTTGCATATCTTGCTTACCAAGTCTCTTTAATATAAGGGGACTCAGTGTTCTAATGTTCAATGTCAAAGGAGCAATACCTAAAAGGTCTGAGACCAAAGCATTGGACTACACAATTTCCTGTTTCCTATAGATGGTACATTTAGTAACTAATCATCCAGTCTAATAATCTAAAATAGTATTTGACAAAAAGGTCAAGTGTTTAATATTAGGATTAGGAGAGCAGTGAAAATCTGTAAGGAGAATGCTGTGTGGAACAGCCAGCCAGATGCAGCTTCCAGCTCTGTCACTGCATCTCTCAGTTCCTCCTTTCATTCTATAAAAATGTCACAGTCTCTTAAGCTCAAACTAGTCCATACATTTTCTGCTTCTGGAGGATTTAACTCTAGGGAAAGCTCAGTTCCTGGTTGCCAGACCAAACAATTCTGTCTCTGGAAGTTTCCTCTTTTGAAGTCTACTAGAGATTTTCAAAAAGTGTCATGGTTTATGGAGTAAACAGAAGTTCCTGGGAGGATGTGGAGGACTCTATATTTTATGGAAATCTCATTTGAAAGCAATGAAACAGACTTTTTAAATTAAATAATTGCTTTATAAAACTTAGCATACTTTATGTTCCAGGTTTGTTAGCCAAATGGATCTAAGCCAGAGAGGTGAGAGGGAGTGAACCAAACTGAAAGCTGAGGTAGATGGGCCCAACTTTCACACTGTTTTTCAACTTGACTAACCCATAGAGGGGCTAGAAGTAGACACAGTGTGCTGGTGATTTGTAAAGCAACCTGGGCAGCTTCAACCGTGTTTCAGAACTGCATTTCCCCTGTAAAACATAAAAATAGACACAGAAACAGCAACAGAGACTAAATGCTGTACTTGGATCCAGACTGCAGGACACACATACCTGATTTTATTGTTAATACTGTCCTCCCTTAGCTTCTGTCTCTCTGATACTCTTCCCACGTTCTGTTCTTCATTACTCCCTTCATCACTGTTGGCAGTTTATTTTTTTCTTTCATCTTCTTAGTTGCCTGCATGGACTTAGCTATTTTACTTACCCCACCTCAACTGTAGATGTTTGAATTAACATGTCTCCTTGCTGCATCTTCTGGCTGAGGAAACTGCAAGAAGTGCTGTCATGGCCAGCAGAAGATGGCTACAGCCATCCTGTAGCTCATTGCTGTGATGTTTTTTTGTAAATCCATATGGTTAATAACAAGTTTCTGTCTCTCTTTTTTGTTTTTTTTTGGGGTGGGGTTTTGTTGGGTTTTTTTGGATTGACAAATATATGGGGAATATTTGGAAGAAAAAATGGGACACACCTTTTAATTCTCATGAAAACACTATCATCATTATCATGGGAAGCCTTCTTACAACAACAGAGTGAGAACAAGTCAAATATTTTATTTCAAAGGGATTATCCTTACCCAGCAGGGAACAGCTGGCATAAAGCATTGATCCACCTCCCATTGCAAACATGAGCCAAAGTCCCGTTGATTTTATTGGTACAGAATCAAGCCCTTACTAAGTCCATGGCCAGCTTTGCACAACTTCTGTCGCCGTCTGCTTCCCTTATATAGGCCTGACCCTCGAGGACCCAAGCTGCAGGGTTCTTTAGTGAAATTGAAAGCATTTTAAGAAGTAAATGAGTAAAATAGTATAATGGCTTTTTCCAGATTATTATTCAGTTGTGGAGCACATCTCAAATAGCCCTGCTAACTTCAGTCTAGCCCTTCAGTCCGGATAGCCAAATGTCAAGCAGCAAGATGTATCCACATCTCAACTCACTAAAATCAGGCATTTGTTATGGTTTTTTTTCTGGATTAGCATGGTTCCTCTCTAAGCTGTGTTTCATTCCTGTGATGAGCCACTTGGAAAGGATTGTTTTCTTATGGTATTTTCAGGTTTTGAGTACAGTTACCTTGCAATATATTTAATAAAAAAGCACCACTACCAGATATGTTGTAAAATGTCAATCCCAGATCTAAGAGTGGCCACAGACTTCTTAGTCTCTTTCCATAGCATTGGCATCAAGGCATCTATGTATGTAGAACTGTTTAGAGAACACACATTAATTAGAAAAAACACTAGATATTAGTTAGGATCCTAATCTCTGACACTGACAGACCTCCAGTCACCAACATCCAGTCCCTTCATGGTTTTATTTTTTAAATGCATTTCTGCTAAATGGCAGACCAGGCTGAAAGTCTTAGTGCCTAGGAATGAGAAAAAAATGTCATAATAAGTGATTGGGTTATTAAAACCCTCATTGTATGTGACAGAGGAAAAACTGGGGTTGTACCCTCATATGTCATCTAAAAGTTAGTACTGTGAACAAGATGTTTTCATACCCTTTCTAATACTTTGAGATAGATCAAATTTTATCATAGCTATCTTCATTTTACTTAATTAATAATGAATGATCAGTGAAACATTTTGGAATAGGAAAAGCTAGATGATTCATATAACCTCTACTGTGAAAGGTTTTCAGTGTTTAAAATGTACAAAGAGAAGTAAAAGTAGCTACATCTTTCGCACAATATATAAAAGCCAAGAAATCATGTAGGAGAGCTGAGAAGTTTTAATTGAATAACACAGTTTGTGAGATGGTCATACAGGTTTGATTTTTTTATAATCAGGTTGAGTTACATTGTTCAGCATTTGCATGAGTTCTCAAACAATAAAACTGCCTTTGTGGACATTTCTTTGCACTGAAAGTCATCCTTTGATGATCGTGGTGTGACTGTGTGAGGGTTGTATAACTGCAATCTTCACTCCTGGCAAAGTGCTGTGTAAAAAGTTGTGTTTCTTGTTGATTAGAACTGATAGAAGATCCAATATGTGAAAGAGTCCAACATCTTGCACAGCTGGGAATCTGGAAACTGCCATAGCATTCCTGTTACGCACACACCTCTGATAGGTCTGCACTAAGAATAAAGGGCCAGATTCTCTGCTGAAATAAACCCTACTGTTTCTTTTGTGTCTGTTGAGCTTCTACAACTTGTTTCAGCAAAGACCTTAGTTACTAAAAGCTGAAGTAGAGAGACAAGTCTTTACCCCTCCAAATTGTATAGTCTATGTTTGGAGGCTTTTTAAAATCTTTGTGCTAGTGCATAGAAGGAAGTATGATATGGTATGTCCATGACTTCCTTGCAAAGCTTCAACTTCCGGAGCCTGTGAGGGGGAAGTTAAGTGTCCCATTCAGGTAGATTATTCTATAACAATAATTGTCATTTCTATAGCATCATTTTCACAAGTGACTTACATGGACATCCTGGACATGCTGCACCATTGTTCTGGACCAGTATTGCAGTCCCTGTGCTTTTGTATTGCTAGAGCTACTTCTTTTGAACTTCATGGCTAGCTAAAAATTGAGATATTCAAGGTTATTCTGAGGAGAAATTGTTGAGAGTCACATACTACTTTTTTGTAACTCAATGTGTATACAAAAAAAAAGGACAAAGATATGTTTTTATGACCACAGGACAAGTCTTAAGAACATAAGAATTTTATCACACTGCCTGTGAGATCTCTTTCAGCCAGAGCCCATTCCTTATGCACCCTTGGCCTTGTGTAGGGATGCACTGTCTGCATGTCCTGTCGCCTTTCTTAATTTCTGCAATGCTTCTGTGGCTTTTCTTCCCACCCAGCTCTGGTG
The DNA here is from genome assembly GCF_020740795.1 of Apus apus. Lineage (NCBI taxonomy): Eukaryota > Metazoa > Chordata > Aves > Apodiformes > Apodidae > Apus > Apus apus. The sequence continues at coordinate 16,087,072 of NC_067288.1, forward strand.
GCCCCCCAGTGCAGTACTTGGAAGATACGCTTCCCTCATAGTTCAAGTCTCTGATTAGACTGGCCTTGCCTTTGCTGTGTGCAATGACACGTGCCTGCACTTTGCTTTGAAAGCCAAGTATCTTCACAGAGAAGTTGAGTTGCTCCTTCCCAGATAGCTCAAATGAAGGACAGTGATTACAACCAACAGCTCTGGCAACATTTCATCCATCCAGTCCTAACTCTGTTTTCTATAAAAATGATTCCCATAACTCCTTGCCGTCATAAAAAAGCAAGCCTGAAGAGGAATAAACATAGAGTGGTTCAGAATTGTATACTAGGAATAATTAAATGTTTAGTAAGAGACTTCTGTCCTTTCTCTGTTTTTACTCATTGTGAGGAGGACAGCATGTTCTCATCTCTATGGAGCCACATAAATGACTTGATTAAAGTGCATGTTGCAAAGCTGAATCTAGGCATTTGGAACTTCCTTGCTGTTTTCTTAAGGTATTTGTATAATAAATGAGGAAAAAAAAAAAACAAAAACACACACAAATCTGTGCTTAGTTCATCTTGTTATGTTGTAGATATATTTTCCACACATTTGCAAATAGAGTAAAAAACAAGAGCTCTTCAGCTATGTTAAGTCTTTGAAAGAAGAAAGGCAGTTTAGATTACCAGCAGCCTACAATGTGCATGGCACAAAAATGTCAGTTTTAATGGCAAAGTTCAGGATAAAACTGTGTCAGCTAATTTAATCATTTACCATGAAATACCAGTTATCTTAATCTTACATGCAATCCTTAAGTCTGCTGCATATTTTTGTGTAATTGAATCCTGACCCTAAGAGGGGGGAAGCAAGGAATTTGCTTTTTAGTGAATAGTTAGGCTCTGAACGTTCCTGTTTATAAATTGTATTTGCAGCATTGTCAGATGTTTTAATACTGAGCAGCTAATATTTCTGATTAGTCTGTTTTTTTCTCTGTTTCATATTTGTTTTCCATGCTGCAGAAATAATATTAGTATTCAGTTTCTGTGGAACTTAACTGAGTTCTCTGGAAAAAGTGTGAATATTGTTCCCAGAACTTAAGGCAAATAAATTAGTATCTAACCCAGATGACACACTTTATTCATGTGGTTTGCTTTCTGTCTAGATACCTGATGTATTACTTCAGCAGCAAATTCAACAAGGCCAAGATGTCTTCATTTTCCTTCAGAGCAAGAACTGTAAGAGCAGTATTACAGGAGTATTGGTCTTCTGTGGCCAGCCAGCAAGAACCCATCAACAGCTGTGATGAGCAGAGCAGACATGGGGAGACGGGAGGCAGCTGAAGCCAAAGAGGACCCATGCCTGGAGCTGTGTGTGTGATTGGAGCAGAGAGGCCAGGACCCAAGGAAATCCCAGCAGCAAGGGAAAAAAACAGATTGACTCTCAGTGACTCATTTAGCTCCTGGATTGGACAGATCTCTCCCCTGCTGGCAATTTGGCAGAGCATCAATGGACAGATACCAGGATGAATAGCTTAAAATAATTAGGGGTTGGGAATCTGCAAAACTGCTAGCCATCCAGTTCTTTACTGTGCAATGCGAGGCACAAAAAAGAAATTACATTTAGGTTATTAAATATTAAGTCAGTGGATTTACCTCCATTTGGTCCAGAACAGGAAACTGGCTAAAATTCAACATTTGTATCATTGTGTTGATGGCCTGTTTATCACTGAACAAGTGAGTGTCTTTTGGCAGGTCAAGCTCTTTGACACATGGTGCGAATGTGTGCTTAGTTTCTCACAAAAAGAAGAATTAATATAATAATAATTAACACAGATGAGAACACAGAATTAAAATCAAGTACAGTCAAGAGTTCAGTTTAATGCCAGGTATCTCACATTCTAGATGTTGTGGGGGCAGATTTTTTCCCGTTGAAGATAGTGAGATTTGCCATTGGCACTGATGAGAGCCAGAGTGGGTCTTGAATGCTGAGAGACAGGATTCCCTGTACTTTCTGTTTAATGCTCAAAACCAGAAGCAACAGGCTCATTTAGTATCAGTAAAGGTCAGTTAAAATTATAGAGACATCCTTTGGAGCAAATCCTCTGCCTTGTATTTGCATATTTATGAACTGGAGATTACGACAGGCTATTCCATTTATTAGAGCAGTGTCGCTATAGTTAATAGTCTGTCAGTATTTCCATTATAAACCCCGTTTTTCAGTGTTTTAATATCTCAGCCATTTTAAATCACATCAGGAAGCAAGTCGGTCTTTTGTTGTCAGCCAGGTGCAATTTTTTGTTTTGGATAATTTTCAGTAATCAAATACTGTTCATCAGAAATGTATATGAGCCACATCATTTCTTTTTGGGGAACTAGCAAAGTGCTTAAGTTCATTGCAGCTTTGTTTTTCTTTAGAAAAGAAGGAAAAGGAAAGATTTGACCAATCATGTCAACTGGGGCTTCACATTTGAAGAATAGCTTCTCAATTAACTGCTCTCAGAAGAAACACTGGTTCTCAACGTGAAATCAGGTGGCTGTATGCTTGCCAGCAGTGACCAAGGCACACAGATGAGGATGACTTCCCCGTCCCTCAGAAATGTCTTGTCTGCCGGAGTCATGGGCAAAGCACACCAGGTAAGAAATCAGTGAACATAACAGAAGAGCCTTTAGGAATAACAGAAGCCCTGGTTACAAATTCAAAAAGCTGGCCTCTTTTTTAGATGTCTTCTGGATCCAGAGAAATGCAATACTGTACTGATGTCGTTGCTGATATTTGGGGTAGAGAAAAGGGGTTCCTGAAGCTTTGGGGAAGGGGCAATTGTGAAGCAACCTTGCATGTATCCCTAAACAGAGGCATATTCTTTATTTCCTCCTCCTTCCAAAGAGCCTCAGTTTGCCTTCATAGTGGTGTTGGTTTGCTGAAAAATAACCACTTGGAAAGAGCAAATGTTTATAGACTAAAATGCCAATTTTTAATTTACCAGGGCAGCAAAAAGCTGCTCTTCGGTAAAGAAGCTGGTCTTGCACTATAACCTCTTGCCCCATGAAAAGAGAAGCAGTCCAATAAGAAACTCCTGGGCAGTGATTTGTTCTCAAAGCCTTGAAAAATCATTTGCAACTACTGTAACTGAAAGTTCAAAATCAAATTCATTAAGAGAAAAAAAAAGTTTTGTGCAAAATGTTTGTTGTTCTTTACTGTTTCCCCACAAACACCTAGTTGGAAGTGAAAGCACAGTTTGTATTTTCCATCTTTTCCATCATATAGGTATGTATGCACAACTGGCTACTCCAGGGAAACTAGCAATGTCAGGCTGGGAACACCACTCAAACATCAAATGTGATCCACTTGGTGCATAGCAGCTAATAAAATGATGCCCTGGGCAAGAGCCAGGGCTTGGCCTCTGTGCCTTCTGTGAATTTTGACTGAATTAACAACAAGTTTAGAAGTTACGTTACATAAACATTTTTTTCAGTGCATATAAGACAGGATTGCAAGAGAAAGTCTGTGACCTTAAAGCCCCCAAATCCAAATGGTGAGCCAGACTTTGCATCTGACCTCTCATCTCCATCATGAGAACCAAAACCCCAGATCAAGGCACTCCATTCAAGCTTGTGGAACATCTGTTCCAAGGCCAAGTGGCTCACCAGTAGTGCTTTCTTAAAACAACAGTATTTGGGATATTTTTGTAGGTAGTTGGTAACTTAATTTTCCAGATTCCTTCCCGAATTGCCATTGTAAAGAACAATATTCCTTCCCCAGACATGTCACAGTGCTTTTTCAGTCAAAAAGTGTCTCTGGTAGTAAGTGATCATAACTCAGACGTGGGCAGACTTCGGAAATTCTAACTGTCTTGAATACAAAATTAACAGTTTTATAAAGCAGCTGTAAACAAAGTAACAGTGGGAGAGGAAGGGTCTGCCGAACGTGCTTAAAATGTATGTGCTGTCTGCTGGAAGGGAAGTCCTTGCTCAGTAAGCTATCTGAACAGCATTGTTCAGTACATATATTTGTTATGTTTTGGATTTAATTTGCAGTGACATAAAATCTTGCATAACCAATTTGAGTGCATCTTTGAATATTAAAAATACTAATTATTATGTAATTAGTCAACAGGATGTGTGTAATTGTGTAATACCGGCATTCCTGGGTGTGGTTAAGTACGTAGGTAGAATGCCAACGCTCATCTAGACATAGTGTTATAAAATTACACAACATACAGCATGGGTGGGTACCCTATTTTACATTTAAACAATGGCTACATTAGCAAAATAGAACTTATTCTTTTTAAAAATATGTCCCTGCAGGCATGGATCATAGTAGATGATGGTGATAATATTGCCCAAATAGATTATCTTCCATCTCCCAAGGGACCCTGGCTTCTTCATAAGCATGCAAAAAGGAGACAGAAACCAGGCATATAGAGGCCTTCATCCACTCATGGCATGAACCCACCCCAGAAGAGACGTGACAATTGCTGAATCATGCACCATAATAACTTAATGCAGAAAAGAAACAGAGTTTTCTATCTCATGAAGAATCTCATGAGATTACCCAAAAATCTGACTAGAACTGTTACATTTTTATGACTTAACAGACATCAAGACCATCCTTAAACCATGTTGGAAACAGAATCACACAGTGAATCAGATTCTTCTTTGAACTTACTGAGGAAGATCTAGGTTACAGCCATCAAATGTCTTGAGCATTTTAATTAACTCTAATGTCTGCTAAAAATTACTGCCAATATGGTACAAAAGTCTTCTGCACTTGTGGCCAAAACCTGCCTGCCTGGTCATCACTCATTCTTCTTATGGTACACCTGCAGTGACTGCCATGCACGTCACTGCTGCCAGCGCTACAGAGACGGCAGGATCTGCAGTGCAGACAGAAAAGGCTGATGACTCTTTTACGTGGCTCACCAGTACTTTCTCACTTTTGATATGGATCCAAGGTGAAAAATCCAGAAGAATGGAAAGTTGAAAGTTCCAACACACACACACACACAAAAACAACCACAAAACACCAAACACACACAAAAAAAGCCAAACCTAAGCTGTGACTCATTCTAAATGTAAAATGTTGGAGCCTCAAGCTGGGATTTTTTCATGTGCCTGGGTGGAGAAGGGTGAGGTGCCCTCTGAGGATGATTTTATCTTCTACTTTTGAGTCTGAAGATCTTGAATGTTGTTTGGCAAGTTCATAAAAATATTTGTGACAAAGTTGAACTGTTCTCTGGAAATGTTACAGAGATGTAAGAAAGCTTAAGGAGAAAGCTGCAGATGCTGGAAGAAGAATGAGCAGTGCACATGAATGAGGTTAAAAATTGCAGACAATTAGCTACTAGATGACTCCTACTAAATAAATCATCAAAGACTTGACTACTGCTTCCAGGTTTCCACAACAATATTGGCTCACTGGAACATAAAGATATGTTAATTTGGCCAAAGTTTTAGGATTCTGCTTTTCTTGTTTGAATTAACTAATTAACCAACAAGGCCAATGTATGCTCTCTTGCCAAGGCTATAAAGCAGGGCCTTCATGCTTCTAGGGAAGATACTATATTTATTGCTCAGGATCAAGGGCCCCATGATATGGAAAATAAGATTCTGTGTGTTGAATGTGAGCTACATGAGTACAAAAAACAACCTGAGTTTGTCATGGAATCTCACATCCTATTTCAGCCCTCAATAAAGCACTTTGCTCGTCCAATTTAATAGAGAAGCACAATTTCCTTTTCCTGTATGCCTCCACAGATCAAGTCTAGCTCTGATGTCATTTAGAGCTTAATCCAAGAACCAGAGTAAAGGGAAAATATTCCCATTGCTTCCAAGAGGCATCTGGTCAATCTTGTACTGTTATTTTACTTAAATGTAAATTCAGCGCTGAGTTTCTAACAAGAAAAGAGAGGTAAGTGGTAAGAGATAGGAGTCTGCATGCTTGGTTTCCCACACTCCTGTTACTCACTGCTGATAGGACTGGTCCTTTGGCTTGGCACAGACTTCTTAATTTGTCTGGCCTTTCTGCAGGGTTAACTGGCACAAAAAAAGCCTAGACTTTCTTTATCGCTATATCTAGGCAGCTCACCACAGCTGTACTCTCTCTTACTATTTGAGATTTACTTGTGTCCCTCCATGTTGTGATAAGCCTCTGAATGTCACTGCTGTGAAGGTCTTGGTCCTCTCAAATACTATCCTGAAGTTCAGTGAAGGGAAGTACTGTTTGCTTTGGTTGAAAAGTAGATTGCGTGTGTCAGTATAACAAATGTAAATATGCAAAGTTTTTTTTTATTTTAACAGGAAATCAGAACGTTTGACTTGTCACAAGGCCAGTTTGTACTATGTAGACTTCTGACGTAGTAAGTGAACTTCACTCTATGTTGAGGGCCAGCTCAAGGCTTAGTTATCACTCAGACGCAATATTAAACTATCTTCTGAAAAAGACTTAGGTAGTGCATAAACCTCACACTCTGTGCAGAAGTGCAAAAAAGGAACCTGATTTGGAGAACACTAGGGAGAAATTCTGAAGTTTTACACATCCAAAAGACTACTTTAAAATGCTTTTCTTCTTTAACAAATAAGCCAAGCATGTTGACATTAATTATATGAAATATTCAAAATTTGGAATAATCTATAAAAGAGCACAGATGTATACCAAAGCCTACGCAAATAAGAGTGTGGAGCTGTTCTTCAGGTAACACATTTATTTATAAAAATAAGCCACATGCTCTGTGTTCTGTTTAACTGGTAGAACATCACAAGAAGTCCTCTCCCTCCTGCTCTTACTCAACATGGTGAGATAGTTACATATCTTCAGCACATCCTAACATGCATTCCAGGGGTTCAGAATCCTCTGGTGGTAAATTTCCTTCGGTTTCAGAAACTACTGGAATTTGTAACTTCATTTATATTTTTCAGTCTGTGTCCCTGAGCTTACTAGTGATAGAGGTGTGCGTTAGTGTTGTTCATAGTCTCTTACTAACACTGTGAAGAAAACTTCATCCCTTCATCTCAGTCATCCTGAAGAAATAATCTTACTTTTGATATACTTACTTCATGGTGGAAGAGTTCTCTTATGGCAGTGCCATGACCAACAAGCTTAGCAGGCTGAATTACTCCACCTCTGCCCCATTACCTGCTCCTGCCATCTTAGGCACTGCCTCTGGACAGGTGAGAAACACTTCACTTCTCAGGTCAAACTTCTGTACCAAGTCTGCTACATATTTAAGGATACACCTTAAATTAGATGAGATGTGTATCTTATGTAGGAGCTGCTCTGTGGTCATTGTAGATTTTTACTTGGCTGGGCTGTGTTTGGACTGGCAAGCTTCCTGGAGCCTGCTCCACAGTCTCCAAACTATCCTATAAATGCCACGGCTTAGCACTTTTACTCTTAGAAACACCTATCTGCAAGGGCAAATGTTGGTAGTGAACAAGTTATTCTCTCTCTCATGAACAGTAGAGAACACTGATGTTGCCAGTGTTGGTTCAGGTTCCTTGCATTCTCTTAATTTACCTAAGAGTCCTCTTAACATTTCACAGGTGTTTCCAGAGCTACTATGTCTGCACAAGTTCCAGAAACCTCATGATGAAGTGACTGCTTTCACATCTCGGATTCAAGCCCCTTAAAGGATTTGAGGAAAACTCTTCAGTGCTGTGGGCAATGAAGAACAAATGTGACCATTTAGGTAAGTTGCAGGTATCGTTACAGACCTTTAAAAAGTAGGAAAAAAATATTTGTACTCTAAAATGACAACAGCAATTTATATATTCTCAAGATTTGTCAACAGCTGACCTCCAGTGTAGCTTGAAGATTTTGGTAACCCCGCTGCTACCAGGTCTAGACAGGATTGCCTAAACCACAGATTGCTGGGAGGGTACATAATACCAGCAAAACTGCAGCCTTGGGCCTGCTTTTGCACTGGCAGTTCTGAACATCCACTGCTGGCAGTTCACAGATGTAAAATATTTGAATAGTTGGATTTGTGTTCAACCTAGTGTGCTTGGTCTTAGGTTTTTATGTTTACATCATTTTAATAAGTGTAGACAACTTCTAACTGCAGTGTAAATGGAAAAGCAGCGATTTTTATTGACCCTAGTCACACAAGGGCACCTTTTTACAAAGAGGCACCTCTGAGACATGGATCCATTGAGTTGGATGACATGATAGAAGCAGCACTTCTAGCAGAAGCCATCTCAGAGTTGCATAGGTTTTAGTGGCAACTAAATGCAAAAAAGTGTTGCAGGATGGGAGCAACAGAAGACTATCAGTTAGTTGTGAACTCAGAGTGAAATCTTTTATAATTTCAGCTGTTGGAGGGGCAGATGGTTCTGTTAGTAACTATTTCTTACATAGGAGATCAGCTTTTCTAAACAGCTTTTTGCATCTGCTTTGGATAAAATACATTAAAAAGCCCAAACCCCAGAGCTTTTGCCTTCAGTAGATTAGAAGGAAAAGGAGATGTTACACCTGTGAAATTAAATTTGACTCAAAGATAATTTAGGGTGATAATAAAGGTGAAAGTTCAGAATCTCTCTGACCTATTGTGATATCCATACAAAGCATGTTGACCTGCTGTCTAACTTTTTTTGGGTTTACTTGAAGCCTAAAATTTGGTTACAAAGAGAGAGACACCTAAGTCTCTTACTGTTTAACTGAGGAAACAGGAATTTAACCATAAAGAAAAAGTCCTACCTCACCCCAAAAATCACTAAGCTCAAGTCAAAGGTTTTACCTGGGGCTTTTCTGGAGGCCAGCTCAGCCCCATGGGTGATATCCCTGTCCCTGCAGGAGTCTGGCAGGGCAGTGAGAGTGCCAAGCACCTCTGAATAATGGGAGGGATATCAGAGAGGGATGTTTCTTCATGTTAATTAGTAGTATTTTGGTGGTTTCTGCAGCCCATGGTAACCTCCTCAAGACTTGCAGTAAAGGAGAGGTAGCTGAGGATCTGTGGTGGAGGCTGGAAGCTGATTTATATGAGCTCTTCTTTTTCTGAGCATTGAGTGTGTCGTTCCTCTAGCTCCATTTACAGACCATGCCATTGACTGTCCAGGCTGGGCAGCCCAGTGTCAAAAGGAAAGGAGCCTTTTGCCCATCACTGTCAAATAAATCTGGCCCAAATCTAAGCCCTGTAAAATGTGAGAAAATGAGAGATTCGATTATCCATATGGATCACTCTGGATTTATTCCAGATTGCTTCATTAATAGCAATCAAAGACATCACTGTAATGGATTTTTTATCCTCAAAATTATGATCATGAGGAATTTGTTCTGGCTATTGATTTTGAAAAGGCTTTTGATTCTCTTCAATAGCCTTAACTTATTTCAGATTTAGGTAACAGTAGGATTTGGTCTTAAATATGTTAGATAGGTCAATCGTTTTAATCCTTTATTCAAATCCAGAGTTATGTTAAAACTAATGACCATAGTTTGAAGATGATTTATATACTGGGGTTTACACAGGAAAGCCCTTTTTCTCTGATACTTCTGCTGTTACAGAGGAGCCTTTGTTTTGGGAGAGATCAGTGTTCTAAGGGAGAAGTCAGTTTTTCATTCTGCCATTTGTTGGGGAATGTTATTTTTTTAATGAAGATTTTTAGATATTATGCTGGAAGTCACTGACTGTTCATGTTTCTTCTTTGTTAATTGGGGTAAAACTCTTAAAGCCATTAGGTGATTTAAATGTAGCTCTATTTGAGCAATATCCTTTATTGGATCCCCCATTATCCTTTAAACATCTTGGTGTGCAAGGGATAAAATTAGAAAGAATTTGTTTGCTTTAAATTGCCAGCCTCTGCTTGATAAAACTATTAGCTATTTAGCTAATTGGACTGCTCTTCCATTATCATTAATTGGCAGAATTGATACAATTAAAATGGGGGCTTTAGATAAAGTGTTTGTGTTTTTTCTGAGGTATTCCCATCAAGCTCCCTAACATGTTCAGGGAGCCTTATGTTCTACAATTAGTTTTCTTTTCAGGGTTGGAGTTAAATTTAAGATTAATTTTGAAACTCTGCAGCTTCTCATAGAGTCAGCTGGACTGGCTCCTGCTAATTTTATTGTTGGCTTTGGCTGCTCTGGTACAACATGTTGTTTCATGATTTAGACAATCCCCAGCATTATGTGGCTGTGAGTGCGTGGGGCAGCGCAACCACAGACTGAGCAAAATCAGGCCCTCTGGAGCACACCCCCTACTTTGCAGAAGGTCATGGCAAGTCTTACTCCCTTGTGTCCTGCAAGGTGCTAAACACCCATTATTCCTGGACCCACCAAAGCATTTTAACACAGCCATAACTTTTAAGCACACATACAGGCCCAGTAACGCCAATTAGCTTACTCATACTAGTAAAGTCTGCGCTTGGTTGGGGCCACAGTAATCATCACCTTGTCAGTTTGAGAGTTCCCCATGAATCCATTGCAAAATAGCACATGTTCTTCCGCTTACACCTTGGCTGTGCTCTCAGCTGGCACTGCCCTCCAGATGAGCAGAGGGAAGGCACTGGGTTTTGAGGAGAGGCTCCACCAATCCTGCTCTTTCCCTGTGGTCAAAGTATCAAGAAACCGCACCCTCTGTTCCTGCTATTCCTGGTGGACATGCCATCTTTTTTAGGCTGCTAGTACAAATCATGCTTCTCCCTCCTAATAGTACAATTCACATCAGCCATTGGCCTCAAATAAATGAATGGGCCACAAGAAAATAAAAACCAAATCACGCCTCTATCAAGCGGAGGTCTCATTGATAAGTAGGGTCTCTATTAGCCAGAATTAGTCACCTGGGTTTGCCTTTTGCACCAGAAGATAAGAAAACCAGAGGATGATTAATTCAGCAGCACCAGGAGGATGTTACCCCTCCCATACAGCTGGCTGGTGTGGACAGTTTCAAAATCACACCATAAGGGCAGTGGCTGCATCACTGAATATAACCCCAACCCTTGCTTCACTTCCATCACCATTTTATATAGTGCTGGGGTAGCCATATTTGTTCTGCACCACCCAAAATGCTTATAGTGGGACTTCCTTCTCTTGCAAGCCATGTGACACTTGCAAGCCATTTAAAGCTGCTTAAAATAACTTGTATCAAAAATATAAAATTGCTTTCTGCAAAATAAATGTTAAATATATGCAGATATAATTTTAGTTTTTAAAAAAATGCAGTTCATTCTCACAGACAAATATGTCTGTAACAGATACAAACACTGGAGCAATCTTGATGCAGTACTGCCCTGCTTAATTCTTTTGAGTGACTGTAGTTTATAGACAATACCAAAGTCATTTCATGAAACACATCATGCTTCATGGGTTAATCCTGATTTGGCTGTGATGCTTTGCTTTTGGTATTATCTAAATTGTTTTGCCCATCTCTTCTTCATTCATTTTGTCTATCACAAACACCATTCTACATGAGTTTCACTCATACATTTATATGTAAATTATTCCTCTCTTTAAGGAGATAGGTCCATCAACTGATACAATACCCCGCGGCACAAAGAAAGAGGCATTGTTTACTTTTGCATGAAAAGCCATGAAGATGGAGCACATGGTTTATAGGATAGTAATTAATTATTTGGATGCTTGACCTTAAATCAAACTCAACCCAGCTAAGCTTGGTGGGCGGTGGAATTGAAATGTAACGGATAACAGCTCAAGAGCCAACCATATACTAGGTCTAGCTTGCACAGCTTGTCCCATATTGACAAGCTCAGCTGAGCACCTTTGCAATGAGTGGCTGATTGTCCTGGTTTGAGACAAGCAGGACAGAAGCTCCCGCGGCCGCGCTGACCGAGGCCGCTCCCGCGCCCGGGGCTGCGGCAGGTCCGGACTGGGGGAGGCGAGGCGGGTCAGGTGACCCAAACGGGCCAATCGCAGCGCTCCTGCCCAGGGTGCGCAGTGTAAAATGGCTCCTCAGAGCCCGCTCTGGCTGCTGGGCTGGGCCTGTTTGTTTGTTTGTTTGTTTGTTTGTTGGATGCTGACCCGCTCCTGCGTCCTGCTTTCTTGTCAGAGAAGAGCATTGTTTACCGAGACAGGTGACCTTCTCCAGCCTCTCTGAGTAGGACCGGCTTGGCTGTTCCAAGGCTGTTGTGGACTGTCACTGGGGCCCTGGACTGGGGCACCCCCACCTGCTGCTGAGTCCGGTTTGGCACTTTTCCAGTCAGGAAGTAATTACCAACTGAGGAGTGTGGGTTCCATATTTACATATTTGTATATATTTGTAATTCATCCTTGTTATTATTACTGCTTCATTAAGCCTATTCTAGGGGGATTTTTCCAACCTTAAAGTCCCACTTGCTTGTTCCCCTTATTATCTTCCCTTGGGAGGGTAGTGGGGGAATAACAGAGAGGTTATTGGCTAAAACCATGACTGAGATGAAGTACGTCATCACAGAGTCACAGGGCTGCCTTCTTTCTGCCTTGGGGATGGAGTGTATCATGGACTAAGGTTGAACTGCTGCTCCAGGTCTTGGGATGCTCATTCTAGGGAGAAAAAGAGCATGTAAGTCTCTGGGGCTAACAACCTGGCATGTCTGATGAGCACTAAATTCACTGTAACCTAAGGCACCTTGAGCTGAGGGGACTGTTGTGGCTCCCTCAGGACAAATGTGCGCGCTCACCAGTGCTGTTAGAAACCCTGGACTCCCAGGGAAAGAAGAGGAGGGAGCAAAACCAAAACTGCTTAGAATAAGTCACAAGTCAACTACCTCACAGTAGTAAGTGCCCTGATTCTGTGCTGATTTGTATTTCTGGGTTGTTTGCAGTAAATAAGGAGCTTCACATTGATGTAAAATTCACATGAAGGAGATGAATCAAGCCCAGTGGGAACAGAGGAGCTGCAATGCAGGAGCCAGTGATCCCTGTGCAACATTTAAGCTACATTAGGAACAAAAACTCCTAATGCAAGCAGTGCTATTTATTTGCTTCCATCAGCTGTGAATTTGGCTTATTGTGACTGTAGAAGAAGAGTCTAGAATAAGGGACATTTCTGGGCTGAAACATTACTGGCATGGCAAGCCTTTTCCTCCTTTGAAAGTAGAGATATAACTCTGTATATCATTAACTAAGACAATAATAAATTAATACAATAGCCAAGTAATAGTGCTGTAATGCTTTCATGTATGAATTGGAATGTGAATACTGAGCTTTTCATTTCATGGTTGAAAAATACATGAGTTGACCCAAATATTAATTTCTGCATTTCAATCATTTACATATCATGGGTCAATAATAATTTCTTGCACAAATGACTTTTCAAATGAGAAGCAGTATATTGTAATGGTCTATCCTATTTACAAACATCTCGTTGTTTTCCCAACTTAGCACTTAGTATTTAAAATATACTGGACCAGATACCGTTTGCCAAATACAATACAAAAATGGCTCATGTAAAATGCAGAGAGCATTTTCTTTTACTATTATCCATAATTTATAATGCTTATAAACCATGGAATGGCATGCCCTGTCCCTGGCAGGCCCCGGCCTCCACTTTGGAATGGGCATGATTTTCCACCAATGGTTCAGGAAACCTGGTACCTCTTTCTGCTCTTTCCTGACCTTAAAAATCTCACCCCTTTGAGAAGCAATCCCTCTGAAGATCCAGCACTGTCCAAAGGGCTAATGGTGGTTTTTTTGAGATGTTTAATACATCCCAAGATTTCTTTACTACATGCAGTGACATCCAACAAAATGCCTAGGGTGTCTTTTTTCAATTACTTAAAGCTAAAATAATATAAATAACCTTGCTTTTTACTTACTGGTATTGAACTTAGTCCATAATTTCAGGCAGTTCATTGTTTCCTCATATTCCACCCCTTTATTAGGCAACATATTCCAACAGAAACCTTGTGCCTTGGAGTAAATAGTGTTCAAGTCCTGAATTAATCAGGAACTGGTGCAACATATATATGCTACCCAGCAAGATAAATTTACACATCTGCCTTTTCCCCTAATTATAATTCCAGGGGTTGAATGTCAACAGCATATGGGTATATATCCTCATAGAGGCATGCAAACACACACATACAGGCACACACACTGTACATTAATCTCTCTTGGCTTATCTGTTGCTGTCTTTAATTTGTATACTTCAAAATTGAGTGGTGAGGTCATTTATTAGACTGTTTCTGTGAGTTTTATGTAGTGATAAGAAAGCAGTAACATGCAATTTGTTTTTATAGAACTCACTTTTGTAACTATGATCTAAAATTTCCTTTCTTTAACAGAATGGTGAGGAAGAAGAGCTTTCAGAGCTAACTAAGAGTTAACTGACTACGTTTCAACTGTTACCGTTGTCATATCTACATAGAGAGCAGAAGAGAACTGGAGAGATGTAAGTACAGCAGGCCACTGGGAAAAACATAAGTAGAAATTTCTCTTCAGAAGCCTCAGAGCAAATCTTTCCAGTTTGTCTTGATCTTTTCTTTCCTTATTTTTTAAACATAACGTGTGGTGGAAACGATTGTTATTATCCAAAGGACCTTACTTGCTGGCTCACTGCATCTCTGTTTATGAAATGCCATAACAAAAGTGAGCTCACGCTTGTGTGCTTCCAATGCGTGATGTTCCTGTGTGCCAGATGGGCACTTTCATGACTGTATGAGCGTGGATTATTTCATTTCCTACATCTGGGACTCCAAATGGCTGCACAGAATGCCACAGGAGAGAGGCACAGATCTTCAGCTGGGGAAACCTACCTTCATAGGGGAACAGGCTACATCAGAGGGGATGAGGCAGAGAAGCCCCGTGTGATATCTGAAAGTTCACATAAACTAGGGCCATAAGGGAAACCTTTAGAACCAGGAACAAGACAAAAATAAACAATAACTAGTACTGGATGTCAGCTGTGGAGAGAGGGAAGGGAAAACAAACCATAAGCAGTTTCTTGTCTGGCCACGGAAGATGTGTTTGGAATGCTGTTTTGTATTTCAGCTCAGAAACTCTGCTGTGACCTTCAGATATCTCTGGGTATTACAGTTTCTACAGATAGCCAGAGAGAAACATCCTAAGGATAGCTGGCATACACCATCCCATCCCAGTTAATGTAGACTGCATATTGCTCACAGCCCATTCCAGAACTGTGACCAGGCAGCTCTGTAAAAATACTCCAGAATCCTACAGTTTCACTCAGGAATGCTACAGTTTGTCATAAAGCTATTTCAGGATTTGGGATAATTACTTGTTTGTTTGCAGGATAAAAGGGCGCTTTCCTTTTTTTCTTTAATCCCAAAACAATGAGAGCAGATCCTCAGTGTTGTGAGGACCTGGCTCACTACAATTTTGCAGTATGTGTTGCATTACAGAGCCAGCAAATAGGAGATGGTAAGAAGAGATGGAATAGCCTGTCCTATATGTTTGATTGAATTAGCTGTAAGAGAAAAAAATATAGTTAAGCCAGTGGCTTCCTTAAGATGAAAGACAGCAAGCCCCCGAGAGAACAAATGGAAAAAGTAATGAACAAAAGAAAGCAAGAGCTTGTGACACAAAGTAAGAAAAATAAACAGCAGTTGACTTAACTATTTTGCATAAGATATTTACAAACCACAGCATATTACTGTTTGCTTTATGCATTTTCACATCCTGCTCAGTTTAAAGCAGTAATTTTCTGCAAGGACAACAGAGGGAAAAAAATGCTTTACACTGCTTATATTAATTACATTTTTTCATTACCCGTCATGTTTTCTACAGGCTTGTGTATTATTACTGTAAAATGTAATGAAACAGAAAAAGAAAAAAAAGAATGGACTTCTGGGAAATTTTCCAATTCTTGAAATGCAATGTTAATTGAGTGCTATTTTTAGGTCATCACAGATAGAGCTGAACCCATTGCCATCAGTGCACAGAATGGGGACAGCCGAGGTGCAAAACAAACTGGGTGAGGATATCAATTTCTACTAATGGAGAAAAAGAGATAAACAAACTCCCCAGAGGGGCGGTTCCTGTTGGGTTTGGGGCAGTTTCTGTTTCTTGATGTAAAGTTCTCAAAGGGGAAATGACAGGGAAGGAAGCAAAGCTTGCTAGCATGGGTCCAGGGCCCACTTGTCCATGGGTGCTCCTGAAGGACATGCAGTGACTCCTATGACGGGAGGGAGAGCAAAGGATTTGGTGGCTGACTTCAGCTCCAGGAGGGAGGGCACTCAAAGTCAACATAAAATGAAGTCCCCCAAAATGTATCAGAAATGTGACCCCTTCAATTTATAGATCTCTTAAAAGGCTGCCAAAAATCAATTATTTTAATTTGTATATAGTGCAGCCATGGACTGATTCAATTTCTTTTGAAGTATTTTTAAACAGCCATTGCACAAAGCCATCCTCTTTCCCATATGCAAGAAATGAAAACCACAATTTCTCACAGTCGCTTTGATTGTGAGAAAAGACACAAAGGACTCTGCAAGCAAATCTGAAGCTCCCCACTAAGTCCTTTAGCTGGGTGTTACCTTTACTGTGAGTACCATGAATCAGCGTAGCTCTACCACTCCCTGTATTATCTGCCTCTTATCCCAGATAGTGCACACAAGGTGTTTGAGCCAGTAACATCTTCTGAAGACCAGAGGAAGTAGGTATTGGTACTTCTGGGTGGGTCAAGATTCCCTTTGAAACAGAAGAAGTAAGTGGAAGTACCAAAATTATATATCCCGTTTTTCTCTTTGTTTTGATGCTACTGGAGAGTCGGTAACCAGCCTGTAGGTATAAGAGACACCTCTCCACTCATATTGGACCAGGTCATCAAAGGCGTTTTTGGCAGGATCCACAAAGACACTCAAGCACCCAAAGTCACATTTAGCTTGGAACAAAAGAGCTTACATTCTGTCACCTTTCTTTATTCACTACAAGTTTATTTGCTTTTCTCTGAATCTGTTAATCATCTGAGGATCTAGGCTCATCCTTTTTCCAATCTGAGCTCAAGAATCCCGTATATTCCCAAGGTGCACATGAAATAGGAGGCACCAGTGTGGCTATACTTGACCTATGCAGTAACATGGGCCTCAGCTGTCCATCATGAACTTGTGTTCAGTTCTTACCTAGCTTCAAATCTCAGCCCTCCGCTTAAGTCACATAAGCTGTGACTTAAAAAAACACCACCTCAGTGCGTTCCAGATGTGTCTCCTCACCCATACCCTGGCAGATTTTACACTGATGTAGAACTACAGATTTGCCTGGCAAGGCTTAGATGGATAAAAAACCAAAGTGAAGCAAAACACAAACTGAAAAGTTAGTTTGCACTCCAAACATCTCTAGTGCTAAGACAGAAAATCATAACTATCAGCCAATGTAATTTTCTCTCTTTTGACACGTTGAATTAAGACTGTTGAGCTCAAACACTTAGAGCAAAATTGACAAATGTTTCCTTTTAGGAATGCTGCATCAAAGCTATTCACTTTTATAGCTAGACACCATTTAAGCCAAGGCAAGGCATGTGCACACACTGCCGTGCACCCACACACAAGGCATATGAACTGTGATATTCTGTTTGCAAATGAAGAAAGAAATCCTTCTCCTTCTGACTATGCTTGTACTGCCTCCAACAGTGGTGCCAGCATTTGGACTTCAGTTAGCCAATCCAAGTGCCCAAGCCTGTTGCAGCTTCACTATGGGTCTTCCCTCACTATTGGCTTGTTGGTCTTCATCAAGACCAATCTCAAGCCTGTCAGCTAACCCCACACTTTCGCTTCTCACTAGGACAGACTCCTCCTTATGAATTACTCTCCTTTGCTAGGAAATTGATCTGTATCCACAGCCTTCCGATGGAGAGTCAAAACACTTTTCCACAAAGGCCCCGGTTTTGTTCTTTCTCAAGGATTCAGTTCTCCTTAGCACCCCAAGTTGTTCTTGTAGGCAGCAGTCCAGAAATAGCAGGGCTCCTTTGCAGACCAGACCAAGTACATTTTTTTATAGTGGGATGATAGGAACAAATGGTGAAGGATACAGGAGGAGCAAAGGCAGCCATGAAACCACAAAGTCTCCCTGAGTATGGACAGCCAGATCCAAGCCAGCTGGATCCCACTACACCAGCCCTAGTGGAATGGCTCCCATGTGAGATAGCCTCTTCAATGCTCAAGCTATGGGGGAAAGGGCAATAAATTAGTTTATTCCAAGTTAAACCTACAGTGTAAATCATGAAGTCAGTATTCAAATAGAAATTCAGATTCAATATAGTGTCCTAAGATACATGTAGCCATTAATTATATGAGAATTTTGCCATAGCTTTAACCAGGACTAGGTTTTTAATCTCTGGAATTTTCATTTTTTCAGTTGATTAGCTGGCACCTGCCCTCTATTGAAAGATGATCACAATGCACCTGAAGAATTGCAGTAATAAGCCAGTCAAGAGGCTTTCCAGGATGGACCCATAGAGACTGCAGTCTGGATCAATAGGTGGGTTTTCATCAGAGAAAGGGGATTCAAATGTCACTTTGAAAATTTCACTTCGATGTGCTCATTTTCAGTTTCAGTTGTGTTGAGAATGGCTTGTAGATTTAAACTCTGACTCAGAGCAGGAGAATGAGAGTCCATTCGTTTTTATGAAAAAAATGCCATTCCAGGCCATAGCCCTAGCATAAATGAATTTGGCATGTTCAGGAGTGGACTATCACTTCCATGATGAAATCAATGGATATAATTTAAGCTTTGTTCAGATGAAGCCTCAAGCTTGCAGCCAATGCACCAAATGTTTATTAGTGTTCAGAAGGTCAGATAGGTACTGACTGCAGTCAAATGCTTTCAGAGAGTTCAGTTGTCTTGATCCGAGGAAGCAATAGGCAACAGTGCTTAAATACGTTCAGGCTGTGGGATTTTCAGCAGCCGATGTGTTCCCTACTCCCCTGTGGCAACAAGGTGCCTTGAAGCTTTAAAAATCTGAAGCAGTATCTGTGGAAGTCTGCCTCTAATTTATTCAGCAGCCCTGACCCACTGGGTTGCACTTGAAACCATGAGCACTTTACAGAGCTCTGCTTTGCAAACTACTCTTTCGAATAGCTGTGGGTAAAAAAGGAAAGGAAATGTATTGTGGACCACAACTGACAGGAAAACACCATCAGCAGTGATGGGCTAGCTAGGATGCTAGAAGATACCATTGTACACATCAGAAGCAGATCCAAAATTAAGCTGGAGTTGACTTTACGATTTAAAGGTTTTGCAGATGTTAAGCTTCCCAGCCTCTGTGTGTCCCCTGCCAAGGATCTGCTCTGCTGCAGGTGAAGAGGCCCTGCTGGGCAGCATGACCAGCATGCATGGGCTCGAAGGCTTTGGCTGCTACAGTGTTGGCACCCAATTTATGTTACACTCAGGAGGACCCAGGTGCTGAACTGGGTGTCTGTGCTCACACATGAGCCTTTCAAACAGAAAATGTAAGTGTGCTGGTTTCTGAATACTTCTGTAGATGAGCCAGCATGTGACCTGTGTGATTCCCTTGGAGTCCTACCCAGGGTAGATTTCAGAGGAGGCAGTGTTCTCACCCAAGAGGATGGACATTTGTGATCTTAATAATTAACTCTGTATTATCCGGGAGGGTGCTAACACCCAAACAATTAAATGCTTCTAACAGGGAAACCCCAGAATGACCTGTGCTGCACACACACAGTGCTGCCTCCAACACTGCACTCCTGACAGCTTAAAGAGAGTGGGCTTCAGAGCCATCAGCTCTGGGTATCAGGAATTTTGTAGTAGTACTAGAAGGTGGTGTATTCTCCACTCCATTTAACTGGTTGTATGCCAGTGAAACACTGTTGAAGTCAATGGAGTTGCACTGCCATAAAACCTGATGCAACAGAGCGAGTATCCAGCTTGATATATTTAATATCAATAAAGTTAATAATGTCAAGAGAGTCCAGAGCAGCAGGCAAGACTCACCCCTGGCCTCTCTGATTTGCCTCAGTAGATAGGACCTTAACCCTGTCATTTTCCTCAAGTTTTTTTAACTTGTAATCTTCCTGGATATCATCAGCATAAAGTTCACCTCCCAAGTAATTCCTCAAACCCAAGCATATCCCTATTAAAATATAGGGATTTGAATAAAGATTACCTCCCTTAAATGGTATCCTTTGAAATGGGGCACTGTGCGTAAAAGGCCTGCCAGTTCCCGTCAGAAGGGTTAGCTGCAGTCTGGGGGACTGGAAACACTGACTGGAGCCAATTTCTTTTTTTCTATTTGTTAATCCACTTTGTCCAAACAATATGAACATTTGGTGCATTTAGCTCTAAATATGTCAAATACTCCTTTACAAAAGGACTTCCAAACACTAAAATCATCTCTTAAGATCAGGGTCATTGCCTGAGCTCAAAATTATCCTTCTCTACACAAATAAACACACACACAGGCTTACTTTGTCTGCACTGTAGAAATTGTCCTGGGATAGCACTGTGCTGTCTGTAGAACCCTGCTAAAAAGCCTGGCTTTCTGATACCAAAAGAGCACTGCAAGTATTAACACATTGTTGAGAGTGGTGAGAAAGAAAAAATAATTAGTTTTCCAGAATGTTTCAAATCTAAAAATAAATGGGCTTAATTTTCACCTCTTGCAGACCAATGGGGGTAAAACAACTTTAATTAGTGTAACAGGACAATAGGAATGAAATTGGCTTGGTCACAAGATTTTTGCAGGATGACACTGATGGTATTACTATCCAACTTCAAAGATTTGGAAAGATGTGGCTGCTAACACTGGAGAATAGAAACCTGTTTTTCATCAACTAGGCTGGCCTGACAAATTAAGTCTGTGGAGTCATTAGATTAAGATAAGAGCTTATCTCCTAGACTGACATTTATTCAGAGGTTTTTATGCTGCTCAGCTAGTAATTAGTTCAGTAGAATTTTTAACACTGCTTTGTCCAATCATTTGACAAATTTGAAATACATACTGTTTTGATTTTTAAAATTACTTAAATCCAAGAATACGACGTTATTAGCTCAGAAGGGTTTTGATTTCTGGAAGACTTGAGATGGTGCTAAAAATCTTCAAGCAGGTCAGAAGCGTTGCTTCTGTTGACTTATTTCCATATGCAGATTGAGAGGTCCCTTAAACTAAATTTTTGGACACTAAGCAGCAGATCTCTGTAGCAAATCTGCAGTTTCTTTCATTCCCATCCATTTTGTAATTCTGCTGCTTTACAGGAGCAGGAATACAATGAAGGCTGCACTCCTGCTCATTAACACTTGTCTGCCTCCTTCAGCACTCAAGTTGTGATTTCAGGGAAGGAGTTTCAAAAGGATTCTTCTCTCGTATGGCTTATTTCATGGGATAAGGGTTATTTTTCCTGTCCTAATTTCCTTTTAATAACAAATGGATTGTTCTGTAATAAACCAATGCATTACATTTGGACACACGTTTTAGCATTGTTTTAGGCTAAAAAAGTCTCCATTTTTCTCTAAACAGCTTGTTTTGAGTAAATGAAGATCAGAATTGGATTAATAATTAGTGGAAGAGTGTTTGTTTATGAACTTTGATGCATTTTTTACAGCTCCATCCTGTTATTGCTGTTAGGACATTTGTTTTGTCCAACGTGCAGCCATCTCAGGATCTCTGGTTGTCACCTTTAGAAATGCTCAGTCACTAAATTACTTTACTCCTATGATTACTGGCTTCCACCCAAAAAAAAAAGACCCAACGAGATAAAACTGTGAGCTCTGAAAAGACCCAGATGATCACAGACTGCCTGTTTGGAAAACAGATCGTCCTTCTTTACATCTTATTGCCAAGACCCCTGAAGTCCATGGACTCACAGGCCCAGCAGTTGGTTGCAGAGGGTGACCAATGTTGCCTGCAGTCCTGAGCCCGAAACAGCAGTGGTAGAATGGGACCAGGGTCTGCATGCTGGCTCTTCATGTCCACTTCTATGGGTTTGGGTTTTCCTAGCATTTATATGACCTCAAGCATGAGAGAAGTTAAGCATCTTGTAAGCACAACAACTCTTCTGCGGTGCTGCAGATGGGAAGGAAGGCACAAAGTTATTTCAGAGCTTTACATAGCCAGGAGCAAAACCTCACTGCCTTCCACTTTCTGACCCAGATTCATGACCTAGACCTGCCCTGACTATTGTTTCAGGGCAGATGCTTTCAGCCTTCTGTGATAGTAAGGCCCCTGATACTTCCTACTGGAGGTGTGAAACCCTATTATCTCCACGACAGTCACTGCCACTGGACATCCCACCATCCCTGGTTTGCAGGTGGACCTCAGGTGAAGTCAAGGGTGTCTAGAGGTGGATATGGAGACAATACATGTAGCAATGGTCATAAAATGGTCTGGAAAGAAATTTGTGTTAAGTAAATGCAGCCACTTGCATCAATCCCCCAAAGCTTCAAGTACTGTTTGGCAGACAATTTTTTTCCCCTCTAAGTTTTCACTGTTAATGCTGCCTTTGCTGTCAGCCAACTAAAAAATCTTACGTAACTCTCGATATATAACTCACTTCCTGTCAGGGTTGGCTCAGCAGAAAGTAGTGGAAGCTGTTCCTGGACCTTGGGTAAGTATTAGGTAAAGACCCAATTTCTGATGTCTCTTAAGGAAAAGCATGACTTGAACAGAGGGAGGAGGAGGGATTTAAATGCAAGTTCCCCAGGATTTGTGGCAGCAGCATCCCTGTTTTCCTGGGTTTGTTTGCTTTCCTGTTTTTGCATTGCTATGTTGTATATTGCCACAGAGGCTAAGTCGTGTCAGCACTACCCAGGCAAGCTTCAGACTGTGTGGCTGTGAGATAGAAAGGGAAAGTTACCATCACCCGACACACACACGCAGACACAAAACCCAGGAAAGCTCACACCTTTGGGACAAAAAAACAGTAATACGAAACTATTAAGTTTGGATGAGCTCTGGAGATAACAGCATACAGATGTCTTTTGATGTTGTCTGTCATAGCTATCCATCAACAGTGCTGGCTCATGGGGCAGTTCCCTGGCCCCAGAGCCATTTCAAATGCCTCCTAGCCTGCTGTCCATCCATGGGGCTTTGTCTTACAGACTGCTGCCATCCTCCTGTACTTCCATGAGAGCTACCATTGTTCTGCACCTTTACTTTGGGTCAGCAATTTAAAGACAACTGCTGCTTGATGGTGCACGCAAAATGAATTATTAGTCTTGGTTCTGGTCTATATGTCTGGAGACTGAGACCTTCACTGGCCCCACACAGAAGGCCAGGGGCTGCCAGAAGCAAAAGAGGAGTTCTTAACAGGTCAAGGGAAGGGGCATCGCAGACTAATAAACTCTGTTACTACAAGAAGAACTTGGTTCAACTTCTGGTGCCAGAAAGGACAGCATGGACTGGCAAGTAAATCAGTAAATCTCCATGAAGGTAGCAGAAATAGAGGTGAGAGCACCATGTTTATCTCAGTCTACTTAGTAAGTAGTGAGATACTGCAAAAAGAGAATTTGGAGATTTAGCAGCAGGAAGGTGTCACTGAATGGCAGTAACAGTACAATTATGCTTTACTCTGCCTTCCATTTGCAGTGTCCTTCTCTCAAGTGGATGATTGTTCTTCAGCTTTTGGCCAAGGTCAGACAGGTAAGAGATATTTTTTTCTTAACTTACTAGTGTTCCTAAGCAATTTTTAAAATGAGAGAAGAGGGCAATAACATTTTGAACTGGCAAATAAGTTTTCAGTGTAACCAGAAAATGCTGTCTGTCAACTTAGACATTACTCTGATTTTGTTTTGATAGCTTTTGGCTTCTAAGTTTGGTACAAGGAGTACTTATGTCCCAGAGAAAAATGTACTTACCCTTTTAAACTGGATTCCATAGGCTGAAATTTATCCATGGAAAATGTTTCATAGTACAGTAAATTATGCAGCAGGTTCCACGCAAACATCCTTCACTCTCTGAAATGAAGGTGAGGACTCAGTAGCACAAGAAAATGGTGTAGCCATCCAGGTGTTTGTGTGTCCTGCAGGCATCTAACACTTCCTGCAAATAACTACACTTTGCACTTCTATATCATACATCACGCCACAGGGCAACCACAAAGGTGGAGTAACTGCCTCTATTTCTGTTTTATAGGTACTTAGCACTTCTGAAATGCAAACTCAAGGCAGGTTGTGTTGAACATCTAAGCTTGGAGAAGACTGTCGGGAAAGCTGATGGAAATGATGTGCTTAAATATTAGTGGTAAGCCAAGTGGTCAAGTGGTTAATGCAACTGCTGGTGGGTGGGTTCCCTCACACTGTGTGAAAGTCCCACTCCAGTATCCCAGGCTTCTCCCCATTTTGCTTTTCTGTTGTGCAGCATTTATTAAACCCTTTGCTGTGACATGCCATTGCCAGTGTGCCAAATCCTGAGCAAATCACATCCTCTGTTCTTCTGTAGCAGATTTGTGAGATAATCTATTATAGATTAATCATTTCAGTCTTATGGTACAATGTAAAAAATAAATTGGGGTTATGAAGCTGGAGGGGAGCCGCTTGGGGGGTGGTGTGTTCTCATTGATGCTCCTTATTTGACTTGGAAAACAGTGTCATGATGAGATTTTTGAAACTGATTGTTACCCCATGGAATCCAAACCACAAGGTAAAAATGCTGTGGAGTAAGTTTCATCTCCACAAATACCAGCTCAGTGTTGAACTGGAGGCGATTTCTGGGCTCTTTCCTTCCCTTTGCTCACAACATGAAACATATCTGGGATCCATTACATCTCTTTAGAATAATAGGTGGCAGAAGAATAAATAGAATAAAATAAAAGCCAACTCCTTTTAAGGATGGAATATCTGCTGGAGATTAAAGTATCTAACCCAGGAAAATAACGCAGGCCAGGAATACAGCCAAATATACTATATGAAAATATTCATTTGCATAATTTTAAATATTCTCTAACATTTTACAAGCTCCCAAATGTCAGGCAGTGAGTAATATGCCTAGTACTGTAGTCTTTGTTAAACTCCCAAATGAATCATAGCAGGTCCTTCGTGTCTCTGATCCAGAGCAGGGGTTCATGGATAGTGAGAAGCTATTCTCCCCCTTAGCTCCCTGGTCTCTTCTGCAAGAAAGGAAGATCCACAATCCTCTCAGAATTGGATATGAACTGGGAAATTAGACATTTAGTTCTACCTGTGCTGCCATGTACCATCGACCTAGACATCAAGGCTTTATCCTGCTATCACCTACAGTGACTGCATGACATGCTTTAACTTCAGAAGGATGGCAGAATATTGCAGGAAACACAAGGGATGGGAAAACACTATTTTCATTTTTTTTTCCTTGGGTGCGAAGTAAATCAAACCAGTCCATCCTGAGTTATATATCATATAAACGTGCAATGTGATATGTATCCAATGACTTGTTTTTCACTATGGTAGCTGTTCACAATCTGTAAGTCAGATGGAACATAGCAAGATCTCCTAGCTTGAAATGCAAAGGTGTTTTTTTAAGATATGCTGGGTTTGTTTTCCATACCAAGAACACTGGCTGAAGAATACAGCTGCAGATATGTGCCAAAGCATATTCAGTAGTGATTTACTCAAAAGATAGGGTAACTGGAGGCTCTTGCAGAGTTCT